>NW_015505340.1:1365934-1370681 GCF_001515645.1 Sinocyclocheilus grahami | reverse complement strand
ATAAAGAATAATCGGTTATCGGTATCGGCCAAAATTTTCATATCGGTGCATCCCTACTATAAAATATAATTTCATAAATTGCATAAATAATTATGAACAAAACAGCATCATGTATTTATGCATTGCTTAATCCAAAGAGCTGAAGCGCCATTCGCACAGACTGCATTTAACATATGAGACGCTGTGAAAAGGAATAAACCTCCACAAATTCGTGACGTGTTTTCTAAATGTTTCAACTGTTTTAACTTTGCATGGCTTTCTATACATCTCTTCTGTGAGACGCGAGTGCAGCAGTCATATTTGTCCGTCTAAAAAATGCGCTGAATATGCGTTCTGTGTGAATGGCTTAGTTTTGGATTTAACCCATTCAAGATCTTCTCCGCATTGAGCTTCTATATTTCTCTAATATTTTGAATGAATAACGCAGCAGCGGCGCATCTCGTGGGCTAGACTAACAAAACATTAAAATGCAACCACGTCACTTATATCACCGCATCTCGAGCGCCACTGATGACGCTCCCTGATGCACACCTAACATTCAAATGCAAATGTTTATTTTAAATTCGACTAATATTCATTCTTTTAATTCACAATCTCCTCATCACAGGCAGGTACAGCACTCATGTTTGTGTGTGCTGTCTGCGTCACTCATAGCACGTGCCTATATCGTGCACTATATCGAAATGTTTTTATATCGTTATCGAAGAAGGTGTACCGTCGAAAAATATCGATACCGTTTTATCGCCCAGGCCTAGTTTTTGAATTCTGGCTTAAAAAAATATGGGCGGTCATCTTGGATGCCAACATTTTATTGTGAACCCCTTCACCACCACAGAAATGATAAATGTAAAAAACAGGGTACAACAATGCTATGTTATTTGATCCAAAACAGAAAAATACAGTAATATTGTTTTATTTTTTTTCAATTTAAAATAACTCTTTTCTATTTGAATATATTTTAAAAGGTAATTTATTCTTGTGATGCAAAGCTGAATTTTCGGCATTAAAATCTGGCCTTCAGTGTTTTTTCAAATATTGTAGATTTATGTGGCAAATGATTGCTAAAATATATTTTGAGACAAACGTCTATTAATTTTCAGGTTTGTTCAACATAATTAAATTAACAGTTTTCCTTGATGCGTGTCTTTAGCCCCATAAATGAAACTGCATAGCCTTAGTTATTTATGACATTACATGTACGTTTTTTCTTACTTACGTCCTATTTTGGTATTTAACCTAAAGGTTCTGTAGGTGATGGTTTGGAATAGTACACATAATAATGTGTTCTTTCTAGCTAACAGATATCACATGACTTTTTCCACCATTTTTACCCAATCAGCGAACTAGCTGCAGCTGTCAGTCATTCTGAGGAGTCAGGACTGTCACTGGTCTTGCTGAATTTGTTTGTGCATGTATTGATCCACTCACTGAGCTTCCTGTCCATCTCCTCACAACGTCTCACTTCATTCACAAACTTCCTCTGGAACACGTTCACATCAGGGTTGAGCTGAAAGAAAGAGGTTATCTCATTAACTCTCAGCATATGATAGAGGAGAGAGCGGGAAGAGAGAGAAAGCAAGCTGTATCTACTCACATCTCTGAACTGCACCATTCCCAGCTCTCCCAGTTCACTGACGCAGCAGTAGGCCGCTTCAGACTGGAGGAAGAGCTGGGCCAGAGTCATCTCCTCACTGCGAAACAACTCCCCCATGATGCTGCAGGCCACAGGAACTCACCCACGGCTCAGAAATCAATCCCACTGGATGCTACTGGTCAGTCTGGAGGAAAGACAGATAGATAGATACATTATTTACATCAGTCCCATTATAACACATTTATGGGTAATACTTCAAATGTATTATTATAAACATCAGCAGTTAAAAAGTGTAAAAGTAAAGTGTTATATATAATTTGTCTAATTTATTTAATATATAATTTATATATTATAGAAACCGGTTTCATCTCCTAATGTGAGAGTCTCTGAGTCTGAGCTGGGCTCAGCATCACTCGCATCCCAAAGAGCCGATTGGCTGAAAGCTCAGCATCCCTGTGTCTCTAAGAGCTGATTGGCCAAGAAGCTCAACAACCCTCGCATCACTGAGAGCTGATTGGCTGATGGCTCAACATCTCACATCTCTGCTGCACTGCCCTTCAGCTCTGAAGGGCGCCATTACGCGCTCTTCTCTCTATCTACCCCGTGCCAACAATAATTCTATCAGAGTATTGTCACATTATTTAATATACTAACAAATTGAAGCAAAAACCGAAACATCTAACACACGAATATTTATTTGTAAGATGTTCATTTTTGTTTAATAAGGCTACAGCGAAGCATTCTGGCATAATCCTAATAGTGAATATAATTAGACCACTTAAGAGTCCTCGAGCTTAGGTAGTTTTTAGGTAGTATTTTGAACGAAATGAGATAAATTAATTCATGATTGAATAAATGAATATATGAATGAAACAGTAAGTAAATATGCTCGACTGAATAACACAGATTTCCAATTTACTAATCATTAAAATGCTGTCAACTGTTTATTCTTCCACGCTAATATAACATAATATTGAAGTCACATTAAGAGTAAACATAAATATATGATCAACTCTAATGGCTGACCGAATGGAGAGCCTAACGTTAGCGTTACATCCATATTCAAGCATCACCACCTCATTCAAGCGACCACAATAAAATGATTCATCCACTCATTTATAACGTCGTGTATACATATATAGTGTCAGAGTTAAACGTGTGGATAAAAAGAAAAACGGATATGTAAAAGATAAATGTTCTTACCGTCCTTGACGTCTTCAGTAAGAGATCTGTTCTCGTCCGCGAGGATGAGCAGACCTGCTCCGTGACGTCACGCCTGCTGCTGCTACAGGGTCACGTGATTTTTTTCGCCGTTGCCAAATGCCACTGGATTTTTTTTTAGGCATTTTAGCGTTATGGTTATGTATTGTATATATGTATTGTTTTTTGGTTGTTGTTTTTTTAACTATAAACAATGTTTATGTATGGTTTAGACTTATTATAGACCTATTAGTCTATTATTTATTTATTATTTGTTTGTTTGCTCTTAAAAAGTGTTTATCGTTTAAAACCAGAGGTGGACAGTAACTAAGTACATTTACTTGAGTATTGTACTTAAGTACACTTTTTGAGTATCGGTACTTTACTTGAGTATTATTTTTTCTGGGAACTTATGACTTTAACTTCACTATATTTGAAATACAAATATTGTACTTTTCACTCCACTACATTTCTATCAAGGTCCTTGAAGTAGAAAGTCGTTACTATGTAGCAGCTTTGAAAGTCAGTGGGTGATTTTTTTCTTCTCTAAAACTTTCTTTTTTTTCTGACAGTTTTATCAGTAATCACTCTTGTAGGACTACATGAAATGATTTCCCAGCATTTTTTGAACACTGACCGGCTGCAAATGTGATATTTATTTACAACAATTCAATAATAAGAAGTTAATATTGTGGTATATATTAGACACAATATTGTCTAATTTTTGCAATCTTGATAACAACATTTTGAGCAATTATAGACCTTTATCAAATCTTCCTTTTATAGACAAGATTATTGAAAAGGTAGTTTTTAATCAGCTGAACAAATACTTAAACTCAAATGGATACCTGGACAATTTTCAATCTGGTTTCCGACCGCATCACAGCAGAGACAGCGCTCATTAAGATAATAAATTATATGCGCTTACATTCTGATTCTGGCAAAATATCAGTGCTGGTACTACTAGATCTCAGTGCTGCATTTGACACTGTCGATCATAACATACTTCTAGAGAGACTGGAAAACTGGGTTGGACTTTTTGGGATGGTACTCAATTGGTTCAGGTCATACTTAGAAGGGAGAGGTTATTATGTGAGTATAGGAGAGCATAAGTCTAAGTGGACGTCTATGGCATGCGGAGTCCCACAAGGCTCAATTCTTGCACCGCTCTTGTTTAGCCTGTATATGCTCCCACTAAGTCAAATAATGAGAAAGAACCAAATCGCCTATCACAGCTATGCTGATGATACCCAGATTTACCTAGCCTTATCTCCAAATGACTACAGCCCCATTGACTCCCTCTGCCAATGCATTGATGAAATTAGTTGGATGTGCCAAAATTATCTTCAGTTAAACAAGGAGAAAACTGAAGTCATTGCATTTGGAAACAAAGATGAAGTTCTCAAGGTGAATGCATACCTTGACTCTAGGGGTCAAACAACTAAAAATCAAGTCAAGAATCTTGGTGTGATTCTGGAGACAGACCTTAGTTTCAGTAGTCATGTCAAAGGAGTAGCTAAATCAGCATACTATCATCTCAAAAACATTGCTAGAATTAGATGTTTTGTTTCCAGTCAAGACTTGGAGAAACTTGTTCATGCCTTTATCACCAGCAGGGTGGACTATTGTAATGGTCTCCTCACCGGCCTTCCCAAGAAGACCATTAGACAGCTGCAGCTCATCCAGAACGCTGCTGCCAGAATTCTGACTAGAACCAGAAAATCTGAGCATATTACACCAGTCCTCAGGTCCTTACACTGGCTTCCAGTTATATTTAGGATTGATTTGAAAGTACTTTTACTCGTTTATAAATCACTCAATGGCCTAGGACCTAAATACATTGCAGATATGTTCACTGAATATAAACCTAACAGACCACTCAGATCATTAGGATCGAGTCAGTTAGAAATACCAAGGGTTCACACAAAACAAGGGGAGTCCGCTTTTAGTTAT
>NW_015505340.1:1339516-1363978 GCF_001515645.1 Sinocyclocheilus grahami | reverse complement strand
GCATCATGTATTTATGCATTGCTTAATCCAAAGAGCTGAAGCGCCATTCGCACAGACTGCATTTAACATATGAGACGCTGTGAAAAGGAATAAACCTCCACAAATTCGTGACGTGTTTTCTAAATGTTTCAACTGTTTTAACTTTGCATGGCTTTCTATACATCTCTTCTGTGAGACGCGAGTGCAGCAGTCATATTTGTCCGTCTAAAAAATGCGCTGAATATGCGTTCTGTGTGAATGGCTTAGTTTTGGATTTAACCCATTCAAGATCTTCTCCGCATTGAGCTTCTATATTTCTCTAATATTTTGAATGAATAACGCAGCAGCGGCGCATCTCGTGGGCTAGACTAACAAAACATTAAAATGCAACCACGTCACTTATATCACCGCATCTCGAGCGCCACTGATGACGCTCCCTGATGCACACCTAACATTCAAATGCAAATGTTTATTTTAAATTCGACTAATATTCATTCTTTATTCACAATCTCCTCATCACAGGCAGGCACAGCACTCATTTCAGCATGTTCGTGTTTGTGTGTGCTGTCTGCGTTAGTGCGTGCCTATTTCGTGCGCTATATTGAACAATTTTTCTAGCGATATCGAAGAAGGTGTACCGTCGATAAATATTGATACCGTTTTATCGCCCAGGCCTACTTCATAGACATCCTTTTTCTGGACACAGCTCTATTCACACCCTGTGTGGTATTGGCTTTTGGTATCGGGGCATTTTTACGAGTACAGGAGCGCAGTATCGGGCCCGATACCGATACCAGTATCGGTGCATCCCTAAAAATATCTCTCTTCTATTGTAATGCATTTTAAAATGTAATTTATTCCTGTGATGCAAATCTGAATCACTCCAGTCTTCAGTGTCACATGATCCTTTAAAAATAGTTCTAATATGATGGTTTGGTGTTTAAGAAATTTTCTTAATATTATTATTAAGGTTGAAAGTCCTTGATGAATAAAAGTATTAATTTATTTACAAAAAATATTACTGATCCCAAACTTTTTAACAGTAGTGTGACTCTGACAAGGAATGCTTGTTTTGTACCCCACTGACACGAGATGTTCACCTAGTAATAGATGATAAAACTGTAAAAATCTCATTGACATATTTTGACAGAGGACCCCATTCTTTGTAACCTGGGCCAGTAGTCAACACCCTAGCAACCATAATACAATACACAAAAATACCACCATAACACCCTAGCGTAGTGGTGACCAGTTTTATTGATGTAGTATGTTTTTCTTGCACTGGAAGTAATGGTTTAATTATTACTTACTCCAAGGTCGTGTAAGATAAGCACATATGAATGTTTATAGAGATTGTAGGGTAAAGTTCAAATTTGACATGCCCACTCTGATGCTGCTTCTAGTCTTCAAAATGATGATAATCGATTTTCACATAGATGACATTGAAGGATCTTTTTTTTGTGTCAGTGGTTGTAACCTTTAATTATAAACATTTTTCATGGTCTATAAATAATATGATGTCAAGGATTTACAATTGCAAAGTAGTCTAGAAATATTTTACAATGAATCCGAGCTTTCATTTGAGTAACTTGTAGACCTACGCAGGGTTTGACATTAAGCTTTTTCCAGGAACATGTCTTTCAGATGTGCAAATGGTTTGTTTACTTTTTCTAGAGCTGTCATGATAATTTTGGCTGCTGATTAATTGTCATACAAATAATTGTGATTAACAATGTAATTACCCATTTTGTTCATGCTTCTTTCAGTGTAAGTTTAACACGCATACACCATAAGAGATCATTTACCCATAGTTTACTTGAAATCATAAAATTTAAAAAAAAATTTACCCGGCCTATATTGAATGTTAGGCTTATATAATAAATGATAATAAACAAAACAAACAAACAAAAATACTCTCTTCAATTGACAGTTGCAGGTTATAGGCTTGAGTTAATTTCTAGCACTTAAATAGCGGTTTCCTGTAATAGAAATTGAGAATATAGAGTGTTTTTATGTTCACTTAAATATGCCTTTTTGGCAGGCAAATATCATTTGAATTTTAAAATATACAAAAATCACAGTTTCTCAAGGCTTCACTTGTCTAAAATCAGAGGTCATTTGTCCCAAAACATTTTTTTTAATACAGCTTCAGTACAGCCAAAAAAAGACAATGTGTTAGGTATCATATAAAGCCAGCCATATAGCAATCCAGAAATTATGTATGATTTGGTCAGCCTGACCTTGACTGTCTTGTGTGAAAAGAGGAGTAATTTCCAGTCCAGATAAATGTCCCTCTGCAGTTATTTTTCACTACAGGTAAGAGGGCAAGGTCACTAATGAGAATAATGTAGGTTGGTTTTGCAACTCATCATGGACTAAAAGGGAATGCTGTGAGAACAGCCTTAAACTTTGCTATTACCATCATAACTATCTGCGCATATTTTGAAAGCAAGTTTTGAGTGTGTGACACAGCATCTCTGTTCAACTTAGAATGTACTTGTTTGTATTTGTTCAGAAGTTGTCCAAGACAAACAGCAATGTCGAACCAAGCAATCTCACATGTTCACAGGTATTGCGAAGTAGCTGCTTGTTTCCCAAACTCCTAATGTGTAACCTTATTTATTTAGTCCAGCACTCCTTTCAGCATCAGGCAGAATTTGATATGTGACTTTCTTTGTCGTTGGCTGTCTCAAAGAAAAAGGGCTGTTTAACATAAGCTCTGCGTGAGCCGTGTGATAGGGTTCGGCATCGTTCATCTGCTATGTGACGGAGGGGACACGTAAGGTTTTTTTGTCGTCTTTGCTCTGTGTCTGGGTGAGCATCATTCACCGAATCAAAGAAAAAAAAGGCCGGCTTTGCTGAAAATCTGCTGTATGTTGCATCTCTGTTCTATCCTTCCTCCTGCGCTTGCAGTGATGATGGGTGCAGCGGTTGAAATATTTCCCCACAAAATAGTGAGAATAAGACTGCATTTTTGAAGTAGTTGCCACTGTAGCGCTGACATGATATTGGGCATGACTTTATGCCAGTTGACTCAAACCAAACAAACCATTTTGCTTCAAGAGCGTAGGTTCCTCTACAAGACGGGTAGAGAAATGTATTGAATTGTAATTCATAGAATATGTGTCTGTCTATCATTCTGGCGATCATTTTATCATTAAGTCGTTCTAACTATCTGTTTATTGTTCTGTCGTAGTATTGATCTGTCTCTCTGTCTGTCTGTCTGTCTATTGCTATTCCTTTAAATTTCAATAAATTTTCTACTTGCAATCCTGCATCATGTTTGTTACCTCAATTAAAATTTAAAAATTGAATCCGTATTAAAAAGGCATTCTCAATGGCTCAGTTCTGAATGGTTCGTAACCATTCAAAATTCTTGGTTCGGCGTCAGATTTTGACTACTTTTGATTTCTTATAGGAAACTTTTATCACATGTACATCTCCTCCACCATCATAACCCTTGAATACTGTAATTGTTTACATAGCTTTTATGCATCCTTGTATTCCTTCCCGTCCTGAAACACATGCTGAGGTATATGTGGTCAGTACTTCCAGCTTTCACTAGCTTGTGTGTGGGCTGACTTGGAGAGTGTTTGCCATTTTAAGTGGTTTATATGGTTACCCAACACAAATTTTTTTTTTTTTGGTGCACTGTCTCTCTGTTCCCCATGTTCCCCTTTGGTTTTCTGATGTACTCCAGCCGTTTGGTTCCCTGGTGCTTTCGGACTAGAGCATAAGTTGCTGTGGGCATTCATGTGGAACCTAGGCAGCAATACAGAATGAATTATTCATCTCCTGTGTTTTATTCATATAATTTTTTTTCATGCAATTTTGTCAAGCATGTCCACTCTGTCTTTCATCCACACATGTGGCCTCTCTTTTGCTTTCATTTTCACAAAACAATGGACACTGTTTGAATTCATTGTGGTATCTGGATGATGATTTGAAGTTTTCCTTCTGGTTAGGTGTTTTTTTTTTTGTTTGTTTTTTGAAGAAGCAGCAGCCAAACATGTATTATTCAGTTGCTTCTAATGTAGAGTCTCAAGCTATATACCCTAAGAGCTCAAGATGCAGATGTCTTTTATTGTGTAGCTATCCTCCTTAAACATTAACCATCCACTGCAGAAGAGCTCTCCACCTTCTCTCTAGTATTTAAGTAAATGTCATTAGCCAAGTCCGGTCTAGCTACTGAAACCCATTCAATGTAAGTCTCTCGTACAGTTGACCCTATTAGAAGCTTGTTGATGGAGCTTAAAACAGGCTATTGATTACTTGATTTTGCACACGCTAATGGATGGCCAAGCCCAATAAAGATAATTGCCTCTTGGAGATAGAAAAAAACCCCTGATCTGATTCAGTCTTTAGATATGACACTAATTCTTTGAAGAAAAGCACATGATAAGGTCATGTAGCAGTCGTCTGTCTCGGTCAGAAATAAAAAGTAATTTCTTTCGTCACCACTTTGTTCGTTCGTTCTCATTCTGTTAGATGAAGAGATCAGGAAGAGTCTGACACTCGCCATTTGTCTTGGATCACTTTTCATAAATCTTTCAAGTCTTAATGAAAAAACATGCTTACCATAAAAAAGCAGTTCTTTATAAAGAACTGTTTAAATGTATTAAAAAATCCAATAAATAATAATCAATTATTCAATTATCAAAATATTCATTAGTTGCTTTACATTTTCCTAAACTTTATTTTTGTTTTGTTTTTAAAGTCTTGTAGGGTTATAAGGCTTTCCTTTGTTTCTGACATAGAGTATCTGACATTCTTTAGTGCAGAAATATTAAAAAAATATTTTCTTTAAAGGTTTGTGTGTGCGTGTAAGCTTTCTGTGAGATCTTATTTTTATTCACACATCTAGGCCTGTTTGCCGTATTGTGTGCTTTTTTTTTTCCTAAGTTTTGCTTAGAGCATCATTAAATTTTCAACACTGTTTTCAACTCTCCACTAGAGTAAATTGTATTTAACGGTGTGCTTTATTGATTTTTCATGTTAAGTTATTCTCAGTAAAACGACAGATTCAGTGAATTAGAAGTATCTTCTCACTTCTCTAAAGGTAAGTCTCATGTCACTTAGATAACACTCTATAGTCACGAAGCAACTGAGGCAAAAATTGAAAACTTTTTTTTTTTTTTGGACTGATTTTAACAGTGGCTGCTCTTGTGATTTTTGCTGTGCAGTAAAACTTTTGAGGCTTTAGAATTGTCGTTCTGTTTTGTCTAAATATGGTGCTCTGGTTTTTGTAGCATCTGTAAACATGTTGCTTTCAGACATCTGACTGCTGTGGTCTCCTGTCTGGCAATGACTGACAGGGCCTACTTGTCCTTATCATAACTGCCATAGTGATTTGTGCTGTGTCAATCATCCAGCTTGTTGAAGGTACCTTGATGCTCGTATAGAATAACTGTACAATAAAAAACACCTGGTGCTAAAAATGTGCTTTGTAAATGTTACTAATATGCTCTTTTTTTGCATTACGTAGGCCACAGCAGACCATTGTTCAATAAATTATGGTGCAGTAAAAATTTAGGCGGAGATCCATATGAAAAAGCACTGAAAAGATAACGGCAAACACCCCTACTTAATCAAGGTGACTTTATACTATGCTAATTTCTGCCATTACTTACCTGATAAGTCGCTTTCTGATTGCAGATGGCAGACTTAACAGCTTTTTCAGTACCTTTAGTGCCCTGGGCACAACCTTAAATCATGAACGACTGCAAGAGGGGATCAGATCACACTCAGGTCAACTTACTCTGCAGACTGCTGAGCCTCTGAGGTGGCTCTTACCCTCTTGGGGAAGAATGGTGAGCTGCATTTCTTCCGGTGTCTGAGAGTCCTCTGTGAACTGAAAGGCCATGACTGGGTTTTGCCTCAAGGCTGTTATTCAGCAAAAATATTGACGTCCACCATCACATTCCAAGTCAATGCTCCTGGGAAAGGACCCGAACCTCTGCTGTATCTGTGATCAGAGGAGATAACCTTAATTATGGCGCACTGTACTCCTGGAGAAGAGTATGTGGCAACCTGGAGAACTTCATTATGGGAGACACAAGAGGAGAGCTGAAGTTCAACACTTGCTCTTATAATGATGTTGTCAGAACTGCTACAGGTTATGCTTTCACCTTTTTTTCTTCTCTACCTTTTAAAACGTCCCTTTTTCAGAAGGGTGGCTCACCGAATACAATTATGTTCCTGGAAAAGCCCGAGACTGCTGATGAAAAGCTGAATGGAGGGAAGAAATTGTCAGGCTCAAAGGTAGAAGGAGACCATTTGTGACTGTAATTTAGCACATGAGTGAGTTGCACTATGGTTATTGTAGGTGCTCCGTCGACTGGATCTTTGGCGGCATTGCTTGTGACCCTGAGAGATACAAGACGAAGATGTGCGGTCCTGGACACATGCTAGTTGGATGTCTGTTGGGCAGCTGCTGTGAGCAATACCTTGTCTGGGGCCCCATTTATCCTGTGAATCTTGTCAGTGGGAAAGAAAAGCCAAGTCAGCAGAATTTGATTAGTAGGGACCTTCACTTAAAATAAATAGCTAGCAAGGCAATAGCCTGAAAGTAGAGCAGCGTAGCCTCAGTTTACCAGGTTCACAGTTTAGAAAATGGAGAAAAGCAAAGCATCCAACTAGGCAGACCGTCTTATGGCCCAGAACCTCTACAAAAGGCATCTGCATGTCATCGTGTACAAATTGGTTTCAAAAGTCCCCAGTCGCAGACACTTTGTCGATCGTCCATCATCGCAGTTGCCAAATACAAGTGATTCAGAAGATGTCAGGAAGGACTTGGTCCTTCCACCCACCTCCAGAGTTCCTGCATTCACCATTACAGAGAGAACAAGAACAAAACCAATCCACCTCTCCAGAAAAAAATCAATCAAGCTCAAAGCAAAAAGAGAATGGGTGAAACTGACATTAGCCTGATGATTTTCTATAGAGCTGTGGAGACATGCTTCTGTAATTAGACACTGCCTTTATTAACGTTTTCAACCGGGGGCTTTAATGAAAGGAAATGAAGGGCCCAACCTCACAGGGAGGAGAGGCAATTGTGCCGAATCTACAGAGATCGAGCTACTGTGCGGGAACATTCCAGCACAGTGACATCCATCAATGCCCAGGAAAAGATTTGCAATGCCAAGGCACTGCCGTTGTGCCCTCCCCCTGGATCGGAGCACAAAAGCTGTATGCTTGCAGGAAAAAAGGGGGGAAAGCCCTCAGCAGGCCTTTCTTAGACTCTGGACTTTATTTGTTGCATTGTGTTGTGAAGAGCTCTTGGCAGGCTGTAGATTCTTGGAGGTGGGGCAAGGGAGAAAGAGTAGGGGTGATGCTTTTTCCCCCTTATTGCCATGTGCCCATTTATCTCTCCTCCTCCAAATCACTGCCAATACCAATGTCTGTGATTCCCAAAAATGAACTGTCTGTCACTGTGCAGGAAAATCCATTTATTCTGTCTGAAAATGGAAGCCATGCCTCAGCCTTAATCTAAGCAACACAGTAGAGAGGAAAATGACCTAGGTGAGAATCAGTGAAGTGCACCTAAGTTTAAAGACCTTCTGATGGTTGAGGGGAAAAAGCCTTAACACTTTGGCCGCCAGTTCACTACAGTTATGCAATGTAGATATCAGGTCTTCACCTTAAACCTTTGGGTAGTGGTAACCAGATTTTTATTAAATCTACATGTATGTACCAGTGTGTGTGGAACTGAACTGAACAGCTAGTTGATGCCAGTAATTGTTCCCACATGCCCTGCGGTCTGGTGCCAAGCCATGCAACATTGCACGAGTACTAATGTTAGTTTGGTTAAAAAATAGCTAGTCCCAAAAGGGTTAACTATTAGCATTAACAGTATTAAACGTGCAGGACACTGAAGTGTTGCCATGGTTATCACTGTCATCCGTTAAGAGGTTGTTGAGTTAATTAGTAGTCTGATAAACAGTCATTAAGTAGCAAAGTCACAGCTGTCTCTGGGTGCAAATGTTAGTTTGTCCAAAAAATAGCCAAAGGGTTTAAACTGTAAGCAAATTTGTTAATTGATTATACTGGTGGAGGGCTGAAATGTTTCTATGGTTATAGCTTTTTTTTTTTTTTTTTTTTTTAAATAGCTAGCACATTTTTTTTTCAGCCATGTTTCTTGTTAACACCTGTGGGACACTGACATGTTGCTACTATTGTCACTTCCAATCATCATGAGTTTTTTTTAAAAGTTTAACACTGCTGAAATTGAGCTAATTAGTAGTCGGATAAACCATCATGTAGTGTAGCAAAATAACTTTTGAGATGGCTGCTTTGTCATTCCCTGTCCCAAAAACTGTTTTTGCCCTTTAGAAAGGCAAACCTTTGAACTTAGACTCGCCTGTTATTGACTCTGCGAATATGATTAAACCTCAGTAAGTTTTAGGAAGTGAAAGATGTGTACTGTGTATAATGACTCATGATGACTGAGCTAGTTCTGTTTTCCTCAAGGGAACATTGTAACACCAAGGAGAGGAAGTGATACTTCAGATTTTTTAATTAAACTTCAGCCCTCTGGGGGAAAACAATCTTATCAATGCTCTGTGGTCAATAAAAGGTCACAGCAGTCATTTAGAAGGCCTCTCTAGTGAACTTCCCCAGGCCAAAAGGTGTCATACAGTATTTGGTTGGTGGTTGAGACAAATGCTAAAAAAAGGAGGTCTGTGTGATTTAGCGAGCATTTTGCGTGATGCTTTGTTTAGATCTCTTGTGGTTATGTGGCTGTCATTTTTCCATGGATTTCTATTATTTGGCACACGGTTTAGAGGGAAAATGTTGATAAAACCATCTACATCCATTGGAATTTTTTTTCGTGTGCATAACTTTTAACATGAGGGATTGTTTAATGTTTAGACTCAAGCAACTTTAAGGTTCCTAGTTTTATAAATTACACTTGACAATTGGTTTCCCACACGCAGCTAAAGTGCAACACTGTATTATGATAGATCTTCTTGCTAAAATCATAATTTGTCTAGGACTGTGCTTAATCTGTGTCTGGGAAACCTGCCCAAAAAGGTTTACCTTGTTTCTGTCAAGTTAATTTTATGAATACCATCTTTGAATATTTTTCACAATGATTAAAGCATTTGACTCAGGTGATAAAGTAAATTTTATTTCACACAGTACATGATGTCCCAGGTTTCTGCCCACGATCACTCTATAGCCCATCTGGTGAGCAGGCAGGTAGGTGTCTTAGCAGAATCGGGGGACTGGGGTCTCTGCGACGAGAATTCCAGTCCCACAGTACCTCATTATGAGCCATTGCAGAGAGAAGTTGGGGGGGGGGGTCACGTTGTGTGAAGTGTGTTTGTCGCTCTGCAGGTATTCCGGCAAGTCCCAGGAGATCAGGTAAAGATTAGCATCCTTATGAGTGTGTGTTACTGTGTAGTTTTTGCATGCGTACAAGCAGAATGCACTCAGTTTTCAAGTCTGAGTTGAGTTGGGGATATTGAATATCAGTCCAGCTCCATCTCTTCCTTTCATCAGCCTGCTAGCGCAATGAATTTCCCTCTCGTTTCACCCTCCCCTCACTTAGTTCCTGCCTACAAAGATGGAGGAAATCCAAACAGATTGTTTTATTTCTCTCGGATGCTGTGATCGGATTGCTTGCTTGCTCTGTGGGAAATTCCCAGCTGATCCGGTGCAGACTAGATCAAGATGGAGAGCACAGGAATCAGACATCATTCTCAATTTATTTTATTTTTTTTTCAGTTTTTGATTTTAATTTTAGTTAGTTTTAGTAATTTTGTTTTGTGTGTTTGTCATTTTTAGCAGTTGATTTAGTAGGTGATAGTCTTGAACCATCAGTAAGAATGTTAAACTACTAACCAGTAAGTACTGTTTTGCATCGTATGTCTATCATTTTCCAGAAAAAGTGTGTTCATGAACTTATAGCTGCCAGATTGTGGTACATTTTCTTTTTATAAAGAAAAAAACTTGTGGTTTGTCTAGTGAAAACGATGTCAGGGAAAGTAAATACTGGTCTGACTTGCAAGCAGAAAAAATATCCTTATTGTTGAGCCCTGGAGTTTACCCTTTTTTTTTTTTTTTTTGCCTTTGGAGATTACCAATTCAGATGTAGTCCTAAATTTTGTTTTGGCAGAGCAATGGGACCATAATTGCAAAAGAAGACTATGAAAACCACTCGACACATAATATTACAAAAATAAATACATTTTTGGTGCTTTTGGAACATGAGGTAGTTTGGCTGTGTACCAAACACAGGCTGTACAAATCTGTTCAGGTGTCTCAACTGAAGTGTTTTTGTTTTGTGGTCTCAGTGGTAGCAGTTGTGTATACTTGTCCTTTGGCTGCTCACCAGGCATGAGGCTGTCTGCATGTCGTTAAGGGTCTAGCCCCCTGTGGATGTGTGTGTCTGGTCCTCATGGTGCTACACACACAAAGACAGTGGCAATGACCCCTATGCCTTTGGAAATGTCCCTGTTGCTGTTGGACACCTCCTCTGCTGTAAAACACAAACACGGCAAAGGCCAGACCTTGTCTTTTAGATTAGTTTGTGTGTGTGTGTGTACTCTAACATTTCTAAAAGTAGAAATGCACTATAATCATTTTATTCGGAAGTGAGTTTATCTCTCTTTTTTCGGTAGGTTTACTATTTCCATTTTTATTTCTCTCTCAGACTTCTAGAGAAAGCCTGGCCTTTCTGTCCTCTAACCTCGTGAACTCTTTTTTTTTTTTTTTTCGTCCTTCAGATTGCACCTTTCATACTTCCATAACCCTCTCTCTGTGAATAAAACAAGTTTGACATTTTTCTATCTTGACCTTGTGTAGTTTGCTTTATCTCATTTTGTTGTAGCAGAGCCATTAGAGGAAACCCACCATGTTTTTTGATGACACTGGATGGATTCAGAGGGAAAGCAAGGCTCACAGGGCCTTGATGGGCATCTTTATGTAAAGAGCTGTAGATATGTAAATGACCAAATCTCCTCACACTGAATGACATTTGAATGGCCTCGCATTTTTCAGTGGCTGTGTTGAATAGCTGGTGGATGTACTCTGATTTATCACCGAGCTGAATGGACTGTGGGTGAGCGTGTTCTGTTTGTGTGTGGATGCGATGTGATGTGCATTAGGAAGGATTTCGAGCTGCAGACATACATATCAATTGGATGGGTATCAATGAAGGCCTTTGGAGTATGCTCATTGGTTTAAAGGGGACATATCTTAGAAATAGGACTTTATTTGCTGTTTATAAATATAATGGCAGGGGAAACACTGTATTATGATAATTAAGCACCATTTAATGATAAAATTTTAGTGATTAGAACTAAAAATTGGTTACCATGTTTGAATGAATATTTGTCATTTTAACTGAATTTAGGACTGGTGGTGATGCTTAAGATATTGTTGGTCATTCAGGGTTTCTGTAAAAAAAATAAAATAATAGTAATTATTATTAAAAGAGAATCCTACTACTAATTCTACTAACAATATACAACACACTAAGGATTGATGAGCTGCTGGGTTCAAGAATATTAATCAAGGTGTCTGCGTTCACTCAAACTTATTTGCTGATATCAAAACGGGGACCATAATAGATGAGCGCCAGCCAATGAGATTGCCGTTTGATTTCTAAATACAGTAGCAAAAAAAAGGCTATTTAAATAAAAAAAGATGCAAAATGGTTATGCAAAACCAGTAGTGGTGGAAGAAACATAAGTAGACTTCAGGGGAAAATAAATGTTACAAAATGTTGTCCCACGGATTTTTATCACGGATGCACTGAACATCACAAAACTGCTGACATCTGTTTGCTCCATTTTTGGAGTGATTTAAGAGAACATGTGAGGTTTGTGTACTGTATGTAATGTGGTTCATGTGGTGTATTGAGTGTCACAGGGCCCTAAGGATTGTTTTATTGTCTTGGGTAATGTTGCACTAGTGTTATTTCGGTTAGCCTCAGTTTGTACTTTCATTTTATGTTTTAAACTAAGAATTTTATGCCAATTAAAGTGACGTCAATCTCTTTCAAACTGCATTTTCTAGCATTCAACAGTTTTCTTTATATTCGTTTTCTTTTCCTATATTTTCTCTCTGTGTGTGTGTGTGTGTGTGTGTGTGTGTGTGTGTAAGTGTTCTCTGTGATTACGTGCTGCATTGTGCATTTGTCTTTTAGAGGACACTCATTTAGTCACTGCATTTTTAAAGCTTTAAAGCAGTGTTATTTTTAAATGCTGCCGTATTTTCCTGTATGGAGAGCCCAGCATGTGATGAAGCGCTGTAAATGAGGCAACATTCAGATCACGTGGATGCCTCTTATAGATCCAGTAGCAGATGAGTACTTTACAGGGATGACAGCTGGAACAGCTTCTCTTTTAGTTAAAGACCAAGTGTGTATGAGAGAAAGTAAGGCTGACTGTATGTGCACCTTTTTATATACAGGAATGACCATCTGCCCCTTCTGCTCACAAGAACATATCTGAGCATATTTGCTTATTTGTGGGTTTCTCATGGGCTTGATCTGTGTGTTTATTCAAGTCCAGCAGTGTGTTGGAGATCACAGGGGAGCAGGTGGTGTTTGCCCACTCTAGCCTTTCAGGGTCATGCACAACATGGGTCAAAAGTCATTCTGGGAAAGAAGCGACCCGTCAAAGATTTGGTGACATACCAGTGTTCTTCTGTAGTCGGATTAAGATCAACGAGAGGCCAGAATGTCTGAGAGCAGCACTGCTGCATTTTTACAGCATGACTGACCCTGGATCAGTATCTGTGAGGAACCAATGAGATCCTTTTTTTTTTTTAGGAAGTCTGTGCCTGAATACTTGTTTTCGATAGTGATTCAATATGTAGAATTTTTGTTTTGTTTTACTGTATTGTCGTTACAGCTCTAAAATTTGTTATTTTTTAAATGGAAAAACTTTTTTCTGCTGAACACAATATATTTTGTTTTTGAGCAACATACAGAATATTTGGAACAGTAGAATTTATTTATTTTTTTCTTTGATTTGTTTCCTAAAAAGAATAAAAATAAAGACTGACATCTTTATTTAACCCAAATCTGTAATTACAGTTATTTAATTTTAGTTATATAATTCATATACATAATTTCATATACATAATTTGATTTAATAACCCAATTTGAAGCAAAAACAGAATGTTCTGTTCTGACTAGCTTTGTGAAATTATGCTACATGTCTGAACGAAGCAAACCGCAGAAGCTCTGAATGAGACACCGATTCACTCTCTGACAGCAGGAGGCGCTTCTCAAACACCAGATACAGCGTTTCCTTGGTTAACCGCTAGGTTTGCTGCGATAGACTGTGCTGACGGTGATACTGGTGTTAAGCCGCAACACCGGTTACGTCACTTGCCAACCACGGCACCGACCCCCACCGTATTTTTTATTTTTTATAGAAATAAAATCATTTAGTTCAGTAAAAGAACAGACACTACAATTAAAAACTGAACGCGGCTGCTCAATGTAGCGTGCCGAACGACAGTCGCATCACAGATCAGATTTAATTTCTCCAGTGAGGAGAGTGAGTCGAGCTGACTGACAAGAAGAGTGAGGTGAGACAGACAAAACGATCGCTGATGATTTAGTTTCGAAACGAAATGCAAAAGCGCCTGTTTGGCAATATTTTGGATTTTGAAAAGCCTGTTGACTTTTGCCGTTTATCTAAGGTGATTTTGGAAGGTTTTTTTTTAAAACATTAGTTTCTTATTTAATTGGTTCCACATTGTTTGCTGATTTTTACTTTATTTAAACTTTGTGTCATTTATTTATTTTATTTGACATCAAGGTGTGCCTCCAAGCTTTCTTACTCGTTTTGCTAATAAACGTAATACATTTCTTATTTATTTGGTTATAAATTATATATGTTTACTTAGCTATTTACAGTTTTGTATACCTATTTAAACTTTATGTAAGTTATTTGTTATTTTATATTAGGCATAGCCTGCCCTATAGCATGGTGTATTTGTATTTGTTTTGTTAATAAAAGTTCTATGTTTTATATATACGCTAAAGTGAGTTTGATGTTGTATTTTGTTGTTGCATTCAAGCAATTGACACCTAACTGCCGCTAATTCAAAAGTGAAAGTAAAATGCGCACAGCGCTTTTAAGCTATTTAAAAGTGACAAAGCAAGCAAAAGAGGGAAAATTCAAACAAACTAAAAACGAACAATTGCTTTACGCCGAATTGCCGCTATTTCAAAGTGAAAGTAAAATGTGCACGCTGCTTTTACAAGCTATTTAAAAGCGAAGGAAAGCGAGGAAAAGAGGGACCGCCCCCGCCCCCACGTTGATACCGTTATTACCGGTGTTGTCACAATTGTCACAAAAGAAAATGTTCTCATCGTCACAACCCTAGTTACCGCCATAAACAAAACAGCACTGCACTGAAACACTGCTTTAATATGAACTATACAGAGACGAGATTAAAAGAAAATGCCACGTAAACTTTTCTGAAGACAGTCAGTTCCCCTCAGAAACACATTCATATAAACCTCCAAATAAATATTGAGGATTTTCTTCCAATAGTTTGTGCATCATGAACAGTGTGTGATCTGCCTGCTACAGTATTTTTCTCTGTGCGTCCGTCTTCAAGGTCTCTGACCTGTGTTAATGGGCATTTACAGACTTCATATTTTCACATAAATGTCATTTTGGAAAACGATTGCATTGCAATGCAGTTTGTGCAAGTCCAGAACAGAGAAAAGTTGCAATAAGACAAAAAAAAAAGCCGGTTGCCGATCGTGTATGTTCCAGGGGCAGCTCCTTAAAGGGTTAGTTCACCCCAAAATGAAAATTAGCCCATAAATTACTTGCCCTCAAGTCATCCTAGGTGTATTTGACTTTCTTCTTTCAGACTAATCCAGGCGGAGTTATATTAAAAATTGTCTTTGATCTTTCAAGCTGTTTCATGGCACTCAGCGGGTGTTGCATGCTTCAGTCCAAAACAAGTTAAATAAAAAGCGCCCATCCATAAAAATAAAAAAAGTGTCTCACACGGCTCTGGGGGGTGAACAAAGGCCTTCTGTAGCGAATCGATGCGTTTTTATAAGAAAAATATCCATATTCAAAACGTAATAATCACTTTAATGTAGTTTGCGCTCACTGTTGTAAAGGGAAGCAGTTCCGACTGGATTAGTCTGAAAGAAGAAAGTCATATACACCTAGGATGACTTGAGGGTAAGTAATTTATGGGCTAATTTTCATTTTTGGGTGAACTAACCCTTTAAGTTCGACCGTCCTGCACACACGTGACTGACCGCTCGCTCGCACTAACAGTAGGAGGAGGGTCGTGTTACTCTCTACACTGCACTCAACCTGAGGGATTCCTACACTTTCAGTCTTTGAGGAGACTTGAAAAACAGTGCGTACCGCAGGAATGGTATAACGGAAAATATTAGCGGTTTTGAAACTTGAAATTTTCAAATCGAGGTATACCTTGAAACCGGTAATCAGCCCATGCCTAATTGCAAGTTAATGTTATTTTTCTATGTCCGTGTGGCGGTGATTCAAAAAGATTTATTTAATTTTTCTGCATAATACGTTTTTAACATTAGTTATCAATCAATATTTTATATTTATTTATCTATCAGATATGCAATTGTTTTAAGCTCCTCTTGCTCCCTTATAATAAATCTTAAAATGGATATCCATTTTTCATATATGAAGCCTAAATTTACATGAAGCATGTAAAAATGATTTTAGTTTTTCATGTTTTTTTTTTTCTTTTTTCTTTTTTAATTTAGACAAAATAGTATAGAATCTTAATGATGGTTTTCTTGTTTATCCACCATAACATGAAAATAATTAGGGCATTATATCCTATCGAATTTTGTGTAATTAAAAAAAACACATTGTGATGACATCTTTCTTTAGAATAAGACAATGGACATTTATTAATAAAGTAGTCAATTTTGATTTCATGCTGTCTTTAAAAGTCTGGAATTTAATGTCCGATTGTGTTTTTATTATTTACTAAGTTAGCTGCATCTCTGATGCTGTCCTGACTTGCATATACACCATTGATAATCCTCAAGAAACATAAATAAGCAGGGAGTTCAGACAAGTGTCATACCACTAACCTTCGAGACTTGACCGTGGGCAAATTCTCAGCCGGGTGTGCACTGTCAAGATTTGTAAAGTCTACTACTGGCAGTCTCGCTGGAGTCATCACTCCAATCGAGACAAGAACTTAAGACAAACAGTCACTCCGATCTGACCATACATGCCAGGTGTACAGATCTGTCTGATCCCTCAGAGTTAAGGGTCAGGGCAGATCTGCTATCTGCAGGTGGCCGAGCCCAGGGTAGGATTGCGATGGGGTGTGTAGTTAAGAGGATAGCGTGTGGCTGAGGAGAGATTTGAACCGGAGGGTCATTTGGTATGGATATCTAGTGTTCTGTGTACACAGATTCCAGCACTTAAGTCACTGTGAGTGGGAGTGTGTTTGATTTCCCTGAAGTTAAACCGCTAGCGTTTCTTGCATTCTATGCTGCCGTGTGTGTGGTGCGATACTGGGAGCCCAGAGTGAGTTATACACAGTTTTTGCGTTTGAGGGAGAATTCATTAATGTCTATAGAGTTAGTCCTGTGTGTGGGGGGTTATCAGTTGGTTGGGCTTAACAGTATTTTCAGATTTTGTGGAACTAATCTTTTATTTACTCACCTTCATGTTGGTCCAAAATTTTTGAAGAATTGTGCTGGTTGCTCTCCATGTTTCAAAAAATGTTTCAACTGTCCAATACAATCTGTGCGCTATATAGTCTTCTGGAACTGTTTTTGTGTGTGATTTCAGCCTACTAAATGATTGGAGAAGTTCTGCATGTCATTAGAGAGAATCTTGCTGTTTTACAAGAAAATCGTCAGATTAAGTAACATGCATTTAAAAAAAGGTAAATTTACATTTCATGCTGACTTTAATTTGTTATTCACTTAAAACACTGACATGCGCTCTAAATCTCCTTTAAATGAGAGAGGTAGTGATACCAGTTCATTTTGAGTCAGATCTTTTCTAGTGAATCAGTAGATTCGGTTCACAAATCCAGTCTGAATTATTTGTTCACAAATCGGACTGATTCAGTTCTCAAGTTCAGCTCTTTGTCTCAATGATCCAGTTACAGTGGTAAACAGTTCACTAATCAGTTTGAACTATCAGCCAGCCAAATTATCACTGTGTTGTGATTATTCAATGAAACACGCAGCCTTATGTATCACTGTGTATACATGAATGAGCATTTGAATGTGTGCAGAAAATGTGTCCATAATGTGTGAGCATGTGTCCATATAGGTGATACAACACATTATGGAGATGTGGACAAAGCCAGAATCTCTCTCTCTCTCTGTGTGTGTGTGTGTGTGTGTGTGTGTGTGTGTGTGTGTGTGTGTGTACATCTCTCATTAACGTGGGATTCTTTAGCAGGTGGTAATGAAGCTTGTCAGTGCAGTGCAGTAGAAATGTACCACTCCCCTCTCATAAACATCTACCGTGATTAATTACTGACTGTGTGTTTCCCCTGCAGGGCTGCTGGTGGAAAGAAACAGCCCAGAATCCTCAGAGACCCAGACACACATGCATGTGTGTTTGTTTGTCAGAAAATGAGTTCGCACGAGACGAGGGCAAATGGTCAGGTTTTATAGGTTTATAGGAAAAGGTGGTTTTATAATTGTGTATAGTCAATGGACACAAACAAAAACTCAGTATAGGTAATTTCCTGGTGAAGTTTCCTGAAATAGAAATATGAAAGAGGGAAGCGCAGAGAGACAGACGACACCTGATGCATACCCACAATAATTTTTCTGACTTTGAAAAATATTTGTGCATGTGTGTCAGCGTGTGTAAGGTGTTCGTAATTATATTTGAGCAAACACAATTTCCACAGCAACTATTGGCTTTTCTTGGCAAGACTAGCTTCATCTATCTTCATTTTTACCCTGAGCAAATTGGAGGAATGGGGAGCGAATGAGCAAGAGAGACCGAGAAAATGAAACACAGAAAAAAAATGTACAAAACAATAGATACAGAGAGAAGGTAGAAAACTGCTCTGGTGCAGTTTTACTCTGTTTAGTTTGTTCATTATACCCTTTAGTTAGACAAAATTGTGACAAGATTATGAAGTTTTTTTTTTTACCCCTTTTCTTTGGAATAACATTAATATCTTACAATAAAACCATAAGCATATATCAATTAAATAGGTTCAGTATTTAAATATTTGTTTTAATCTGTTTGTACATACCGTATTGACCCAAATATGAGACAATGTTATTTTCTCGGAAATACATCTGAAAAAAACGCGGTCGTCTAGACTTTGACATGTCAATAATACACTCACAACAATAGGTGGCGCCAAATACGCATAAAACAAGTGTGCCATGAAATACGTAATGTAATGCGTGTTGTAAAGATAGCGAGTAAAAACAAAAGAAAAAGAAAACCTTACAGCTGCATGAGTCGTGACTGTCACGTTAGCTTGATTGATCCAAACTCCCTTTGTGATTTTAAAACGTAAGACAGTACCCAGATTTGAAGACTACAGTAAGATTGAACTTCTACTGTTAATAAGATTTTGGTAGGCTACTATTAGATGGATAGCCTAAATGTCCTAATTCAGATGGGCTACCTGGTTTTTTTTTTTTTTATGTGATTGTTGGTACATTTGACCAGTTTTTACCATACTTTCAAAACAAAAATTAAAATAGGAAAAATATGCAATATGAAAATAATTGAAGACAAAATGTGTTGAAAAAAGATTTGTTTTTTAAAAAGCCTTTTTCCAAAAGGTACATCTGGAAAAAGGGGGGTCGTCTTATATTCGGGCCAATACGGTATGTTAAATTTATGAGTTTGTATGAGTCCCTCAATTTTCCTCAGTTTGAAAAGATGGATCTCAAAAGCATACAGTCACTGCTGGGAAGAGTTCAGATATGCAGAAAATGCTTGAAAACCAAAGAATGTGCAGGAGCTGGAGGATTTTTCAGAAGAACAACAGGCAGTTTAACTGTTCAGGACAAACAAGGGACTTATGAACAACTATCACAAAACATAAAAACAGTCATGGATCATCCAGGAAATGACACAAAGTATTAAGATTTAAGGGTATGTAATCTTTGGAAGGGGGTAATTTTACAAATTCAGTTATTATTTTGTCTTGTGGAGTATATATAGACATCTGTTATGTGAAATAGCGTATTCAAGACAGTACTAAATAAAAAATAACATGCAATTTTCATGATCCCTCTTATTTTGTTAAAATTATGAACATTTAGCATATTCTGCAAGGGGTATGTAAGTTCACACCTGTGTATATATAAAATGTATGTTTGTTATATATCAGGACGGCTGTGATTCGGCCGCAGGCTGAGTGTCGTAGGTAATCGTAGCATGCTGATATATCATGGCTACTCGTGTGATATTGCATTTATACAACCGTGTGATGGCACAAGTGTGTGAATAAAAATGAGACCACAATGGATTGTCTTAAAATACCCTCTTTTGTGCGGCACTACTTCCTTCCACATCGGATTAAAATCTCAGTTTGACAGTTTAACAGCTGAGACCAAGCTTCCGTTACTAATTCGAAAACTTCACTTTAGAACTAATAATGAAGGAACGTTAAGTTGCTTTTAGGGCTTGGCGATATGGCCAAAAAATTATCACAATATATATTTTTTTCATTTCAGTCGATATCGATAATTATCACGATAAATGTAAAATCTTTATTTCTTTCAAGTTTAAAGGCAGATTTTTGCTCTAATGTGAAAGTTGTAAAAACCAGATTGTTAATTGTGGTTTTAAACTATTCTTTATGGTCAGAACATGACAAACACTTCGTTTTTTAAATTATTTACACTTTTCCAGTAATTTTTCTTTAACAAAATAAATATCTTAATAGAAAAAAATAATTTCTTAGTTCTGCATGTTGTAGTAATGAGTAATTTTGTTTCAAATCAAGAAACAAGTTTGTGTTGCCTGATAATATTAATAATAGGCCTATAACATTTTTTTTGTCTCTTAGAAATACACATTTGATAGTAGCTTGAGTTAGGATGCAGATGTAGATTGATGTTCATTATCAAAATCAGCAATATCTGAAAATTGTAGCAATCTCATTTTTATATGGTGAAATTTTATTATTCTGACTGTTTGAGGTGTTTTGTTTTAACCATTGGTCTTCCATAGTAGCATACATTTAGATCATGATAATCACCGTTAAAACCACAAATATAGCTCCTCAATACCATGGTAAAAATGTAATGTGGCTTGTAGATATTTATGAAAAACAGTAGTCTAAATACATATATAAATGCGTAAACACTATAGCTTTATCACAAAAAATACTGTAATTATATTCCATTACTCCTCCTTCAATACATTTAATATATGTCTACATTAATAATATAATAAAATTCGACACAAATACCCACATTTCTGACACAATACCATGGTGCAGTTAGTGCTACTACAATAAATCCATGGTAAATGATGGCGATTTGTAGATTAAAAAGTCCTCTAACTGTATCGTTGCGCACCGTGTTTCTGCTGTTTGTCAGCGCTGTTTCATCTGGCTGTAAACAGAGTTGTGTTCCTCTCTGAATTCAAGCGCTTCACACTGGATCTCACAGTGCTGTTCAGTGTCGCGTGATCGAGACTCTTAAGTGAGTGAACACATCTGTTCTAGTGAAGCTCGCGCCGCTGTTTGAACTTTGATCCGAGTGGCACACTTCAAATGACTAGCGCTCTTTCATTCCGCCTTTGCCGCAGAAACATTATATCGAACATTTATCGAACTCTTGTTATCGTTTATCGAGGAAATGTATATTGTGCAATAATTATCATTATTGATTTATCACCCAGCCCTAGTTGCTTTATTGAAAGTTTATTGTATTACTGTATTAAAAGCTCACTGTATTATTAAGAGTATTATGAGAGAGAGATGGACTGAGCAAGTGTGATTACCTGCATCTTCAGCTCGATCTCATATTCACAATAAAACATTAGTTTGAATGTCCGCTGAGGAAAGCAATATCTTTGTCATAATATACTTTCATCTCTTAAGGGTGGTTTCTGATGACAGCACTGCTCAGTACATTTGGCTGCGTCTTACAAGGAGTTGTTGAAAGTTAAAATAATTTCCTTGTTTACAACCCTGTTTCAATCTCTTTCAATATAAAAGTCTTTACTGCAGTCTCTTGCCGATATCTTATGGCGGAATAATGTAACTAAAATCACCATCACGAACACACACTGTTTCTCAATACTAAATACTATTATTAAATTCGACTGTTATTTATTTGTTTATTTTGTGACCCTGGACCACAAAACCAGTCATAAGGGTCTTTTTATTTATTTATTGAGATTTATACATCGTCTGAAATCTGAATAAATAAGCTTTCTATTGATGTATGGTTTGTTAGGATAGGACCATATTTGGCAGAGATACAACTGTTTGAAAATATGGAATCTGAGGGTGCAAAAAAATCTAAACACTGAGACAATCACCTTTAAAGCTGTCCAAATGAAGTTCTTAGCAATGCACATTATTAATCAAAAATTAAGTTTTTATATATTTACGGTAGGAAATTTACAAAATATCTTCATGGAACATGATCTTTACTTAATATTCTAATGATTTTTGGCATAAAAGAAAAATCAATAATTTTGACGCATACAATGTATTTTTGGCTATTGCTACAAATATACCCAAGCGACTTAAGACCGGTTTTGTGGTCCAAGGTCACATATTATTCATTAAATAATAATATTTAATAAACAGCAGCAACAGCCATCAATTCAGTCAGAAGTTGTATACAACAGCATGAAATGCTCTGATACAGCATTAGCTAAAGTTATATAAAATATAACATTATGAGACTTTGCCCTCAACCAAAACTGTTTGTTCTGGAACAAATAATAGACTAATAAGACCGAAGACTGCACGTTGTAATCATCCAAAACTATTTATATCATGTTTAACCACTGTAGAGCCAGTGGCAAATTCCAGAAATGGTGAAAAGGTTGGAGTTCTGTTATCACTAGAATGTCGCACCTCTGGAAAAGGCTCTCGGCCAATCAGATTCGAGAACCAGAAAGTTGTATAAATATATTTATATTTGGAACACTCATTTTACATGTTTATATATGGTAGAGATGTTTTAATCATGTAGAGTAAATTGTGAACCTTTTTCAATAGGATATATTGACTCCAAATATGCTGTACCAAATGTTTGAGTGGCCTATTAAAGGGTTATGAATGTGCACTTTAAATGTGGTTTTGGAAAAAGGTTATGGTGAGGGGGTAAAAACATTTTATGCATGGCTTTTTACCCTTCAGGGATTTCAACAACATCGTGCAGCTGTCCCCATCCCACTGTCACCTGAGAGACTCGTCCATCATGCCCAATCCCAAACACACACACACACACTTTCATTCAGTCCGTCTCTCTTAACACAATCACACTGTTTCAGCTCTCCTCTGTACCCCCCACACCCCCACCCGAGCTGCAGAGGAGCTTTTAGCAGCTCCCAACAAATCATGACATTGGCCAGCTGTCAGGATCTATCAATTACCAGCAATCTGTGGTCGGGTGAAAAATTTGTGTGCGAAGGAGGAAGGACGCATGCAAAGCATGAGTTCCCCTCTCTGCTGCGGCTACAGTGCTTTCCCCAGTGGATACTGTGGCTTCTGAGTTTACACAGATGAGCTCCACTCGACACAGATGAGCATCCGCTACTACAGCAAAATATTCTGTTGCAGAGATCTCTGTCAGCTTCAGACTTGCTTGCTTGACTTGTTTGCTTGCTGTTGCTGAGCGCTGAAATTAGATTTTAATATGGAAACGTTTATTTTTGTCTTGTATGAGATTTTAAAGTTAACATATTAGAGACGTGGCTTAGCGTTTCAGAGCTGTGTTGCAGCTCTTGAAGAATTCATGTAATGCCAAAACACCTCAGGGCTGAGGGGTAGGCCTGCATGTTCAAGGAGGTTTAATTATTTTAGGCGTAAAGTTTGATTTTAATAGTTGTGCTCTGGGAATTTTAACAAACCTTAATTTGACCCTCAGTCCGTCATAACTTTAGTATACCTTCCTTATATCCTTAGTACAACAGATCCATGTGACATATTTGCTGTATTTCCTTTAATTTGATGCAAACAAAATCAAGGCTGTGAGGCTACGGTCTGGTGCATTCTGTGAAACATTAAAAATATGTCTGTTCCTCAACTTTTTAGAGGACAAAACAGTGCAGAAAAACGAGATTGTGTAAATATCATGTGATTTGAAAACCATAAACATTATTAAACTGGCTGTGTTTCTGTCCCTCACAGCCTAGTCTTTGTTCACTTTTTTTATTATGTCCTTAAATAGGTTTATTGACAGAAAAACTGTATAATCAACCCAGTCAACTCTGTTTTTATTTTTATTTATTTGTTTATTTATGTTTTTATTTATCACTTTTGGTTAATTACAGAAAACCTGTGTACTCAACCCATCTTTATTTTACCCATGATGAAGATGTATAATAAATAGAAATATACTATACTATATATAGTTTACATACTTGTCCAACTTCAGCCGGTCGCATCAAATTAAAGCACTGAATTACTTATTTCTATGGACAAAATAGTGAAGGAAACAGAATAAGATGCTGCAGGAGAGTTACGTGATCCAAGCTACCCAAAACATGAGAATTCTTTATTTTAAGCTTTAAGCTAATGCATTAGCATAATGGCTTGCCCTGTCAGGCGCTTTAACAGATGCGTGTGCGTCCTCAGCGCAAAAACACTTTCTGTTAACGGTCGTATCCTTATGTATATATGTCACAAATTCACGCGAGCATTTCCATTTTTGCATTTAGGTCCGTCCTGACAGTCTGTTAAATTTAAATCTTTACTGAATTAATAATCAGCGCAAAAACATTCATTGTGCTGAAATATCTGTTGTTGAAAGTTAAATAAAGGTTTAAAGGTCAACATGCATTGCGCATATTTTATGAGAGTAGTAACTGTAAGAGGATAACAGCGTGTAATTGTCTGAATATAAATATCAGACGCTTCAAAACCGCCTTTAACAGGATAAAGAAATGACACTAAGCCCTATTTGGAATCCATGAGTTTTATCACTGAGGTGATAAGTAAATTTATTTTTACAGACGTCCATATGAAAAACAATTGCCGTCCGAATCGGGCTCTGACGTGACTGTGGTCAAAGTGAACGTGTGTTCCTGCAGAACATTACTCTTACCTATTGGTTACCACTGAGTTTGTGATTTTATTCGTCTTTATCATCTTAAATATATTCATTATATACAATGCTTAACAAATTTATTAAAACAAATTTATGTAAGGTTTTTAACAAATTATGGTTTGTGCCACTGCTGCTCTAAACTAACAGTACTGGTGATTACCGAAATCATTTTTTAGCTTTCTGTATGGGTTAGTCCTCCAATATGCATAAGCTCTTTAGTAACAGTAGTAGGCTGTTTCTAATGCTATAAT
>NW_015505340.1:1322644-1337254 GCF_001515645.1 Sinocyclocheilus grahami | reverse complement strand
ACAGATGCGTGTGCGTCCTCAGCGCAAAAACACTTTCTGTTAACGGTCGTATCCTTATGTATATATGTCACAAATTCACGCGAGCATTTCCATTTTTGCATTTAGGTCCGTCCTGACAGTCTGTTAAATTTAAATCTTTACTGAATTAATAATCAGCGCAAAAACATTCATTGTGCTGAAATATCTGTTGTTGAAAGTTAAATAAAGGTTTAAAGGTCAACATGCATTGCGCATATTTTATGAGAGTAGTAACTGTAAGAGGATAACAGCGTGTAATTGTCTGAATATAAATATCAGACGCTTCAAAACCGCCTTTAACAGGATAAAGAAATGACACTAAGCCCTATTTGGAATCCATGAGTTTTATCAATAAGTAAATAAGTAAATTTATTTTTACAGACGTCCATATGAAAAACAATTGCCGTCCGAATCGGGCTCTGACGTGACTAGTGAACGTGTGAACGTGTGTTCCTGCAGAACATTACTCTTACCTATTGGTTACCACTGAGTTTGTGATTTTATTCGTCTTTATCATCTTAAATATATTCATTATATACAATGCTTAACAAATTTATTAAAACAAATTTATGTAAGGTTTTTAACAAATTATGGTTTGTGCCACTGCTGCTCTAAACTAACAGTACTGGTGATTACCGAAATCATTTTTTAGCTTTCTGTATGGGTTAGTCCTCCAATATGCGTAAGCTCTTTAGTAACAGTAGTAGGCTGTTTCTAATGCTATAATATAATTATTGCTGTTATCTATGAAAGAAAGGCAGAGAGCTTTATAGTGGTTTTTTTTTTCAGATACCCAATTACAGTCAAAAAATACTTAATGCCAGCAAAAATGCAAGCTGTTATGAAGGGCATAGGAGGCCATTTTTGTTATGTGAATAATAAAAGTATTTACTTATAAATAAATGACGACAACATTTTTTTTTATTTAAACCATTTTTTGACAGATTCCTAAAATGTGTTTTCTCTTTATTATGGCAGGTGGTCTAATAAATTAAGCGCTGTATGTTTTCATAGCATTCAGTTGGAACGTTCGTTTTAAGGACATTGAGCAGAATGTGGAATAGTGTTTTTGTCAATAAAATAAAAAAAGAAAAATGTTTGTTTTTAATCCGATTAATCGAAAAAATAATCAACCAACTAATCAATTATCAAAATTATCGTTAGTTGCAGCCCTACAGAAAACTATTGTTTTACAGAAAACTGCAGGGTTACTTGTTAACATATTGGCCTATAACTACATCATATGATACTGTTGTGATAAAAAATCTTTGACAGTAATTTCTTGATTCTTATCAGGAGGTGGCTGACTAAATACTTTTTTGCCCCACTGTATGTAAAATCAAAAAATGGATATATGAAATATGAGCCTTTTATACATCCACTGTGGGGAAAAAAAAAAAAAAAAAGACATTTATACACTGGAGAAAAACATGTATTATATGTTTGCTTCAAATTTCTTTAGAGAGAAGTATTATTTTTCCTATTTATGGCCTATTTATAGGACTGAGTGGGCATTACTGAGTGCTAAACTCATGTAGTGTCGGTTTCATTCATACTGGACGCCAGAGGGCACCCTTGTGCAGAAACTCCACAAATGCATCACAGAAGTAATAGAACTCATGGCATTCCAGGAAATCTCTAATATGGAGAAAGTTATGTAGCTATCGCTGTGACTGAAGCAGCTAGAAACGTATGAACTGATTAAACAAAGACAATAAACCTATGACAATATATGATTTATGTGTTCTTCACGCCATCTCGGGTATTTTCATAATAAAGTCAATTTATAATGCAGTGCTAATCGACATAGCCTTTATTGCAGTATAATATTTTTTCATTCTGTAATAAGAAGCCACATCAGATCAAAAAATTAAGTTATTTTAAAACACTCAACTGATGTTTTGGAGTAAAAATCATGTTATGTTCTCAAGAACAGGTTTATAAACGCTTCTCATTAAGTTTGAGAGGATGTTTGGAGTGCGACTCACGCTTGCAGAGATGAGCAGCATTTACTACTGGCACTGTGCATAAATTTATTTAATAAAAAATCGCAGCCTTTGCGATTCAATCACATCAAGCCAAATTGCAATTTCTATTAATCGTTCAGCTCTACTTTTGACATATATAATTTGCTGTAGTGTGTTTGAAAGATGTTACAAGACCGATGGCTTGTATCAGGATGCCACCTTTGCTGTGAGCTCCAGCTGATAAAATCAGCAGCAGATCGGAGCTCCAGCTGCAGCCATTCCTGCACTATGGAACCACTCTGCCCAGCAGAGGCTTTTTCCCAGTTCTTAGTCTGCAGACAGATCCCGCTTTGTGCTTTGATGGTCAGCAGCTGAGGATTGGCTGACAACCCAGTCGAAACCTCAGACACGTATTTCCCTCAAGTCACCAATTCTCTTTTTTTGGAACATTAAACAGCATTTTGTTTAATTGAAAAACCAGCCGATGCAAGGAAAGCTTTAAAGCGAAGGAAACCAGAATGGCTGGCCAGTCTGTCACGTTTAACTGCTTTGCTCCATATCTAGTCTGTAAGCGTATAGCGACCATCTCTTTGTGAAACTATGTTTAGGTTCTGGATTGCACATTTCCATATTACTCGTACTATTTCTGCAGTATGCAAATAGTCTTTAAACAAAAAGTATGCAGATAACCTTCTAAGTCAGGCAAATTTGGATTGAAATTAAAGGTGCCATAGAATGGAAAACTGTATTTACCTTGGCATAGTTGAATAATAACAGTTCTGTACATTGAAATGACATACCGTGAGCCTCAAACACCATCGTTTCCTCTATGTAAATCTCGTGCATGCAAAAGACCACTGAAAAGTAGGTGAATCAGAACATAACACCGACTGTGCTGTTACAGTCGGGATCACTAATAGTTACGCCCACAACATTTGCATATACCCACCCATGTTCTATGCCAGCCACCAGCCGAACCTGCACAGCCGAATCATCAGAAGTTCTGCAGGTAATGTGAAGAAACCAGCGAGGATAATAGCGAAAATGGCAGATCATGTAAATAAATGTTATGTTCCAGGCTGTGCAGGGGATGTGATGGGCAGGGATGGGTTGGTGTCTGTATTCAGAAAGCACGGAAAACAAATAACGCGTGTTCTAATAAAATAACGCAAGCCACTAAAGGGACATGGTTAGCTGCTTGCTAGCGGTAGCCTGTTACATTACAGTACATAAGATTTCACTTACCACATAAACAAATTTAAAAAATTGATTGCTTCCATTGTCCTCATTTGTAAGTCGCTTTGGATAAAAGCGTCTGCTAAATGACTAAATGTAAACAGAGTAAGGAGAGATGACTGAGGATGATGGCGAATGATTTGCAGATCCTGAGCACCACTGACAAGCATCTGATCTTGTCAAATGTGTGGCAAGTACTGCCACTGTAGTTTACATAGAGTACGTGTGATCGCAAATCTCCAAAGTGAAAGTAAAAAGCCATCGTGCATTCGAAAGTAGTTTCAATGCCCCGCATATTAATAGCGGCTCCCTGATGCCCGCATTTTATATACAGTATAATTACCCAACGAAATAACTGCAAGAGACCGTATTGAAATATATATTTTCCCTGTGTTTCCTTCCTGCCTGTGTGAGCTACTGAAATGAGCTGCACTGTAAAACAGCCAATCAGAGCAGAGCTCAACATTGAGCCGCACTGGGAAACAGCCAATCAGAGCAGAGCTTAACATTATTATTCATGACCCTTCCTAATAAGGTAAAAACAGACCATTTCATTCTAGGGACAAATCCTAGGGTTGTAAATGGACATGTAAAACTGTTTCTGGATATTGTTTGCCCTTAACTAAGCCACATACCTTCTATGTAGATATCAGAGAACAATTTAAAATATTGTATCAATGCATTCTATGGCACCTTTAATGCACATTAGCTGAGTTTAATGTCCGTGGATCAGGTTGTGAGGAGCGTAAAGCATACTACTGTTTAAAAAAATAAAATCTTTTCATAATGTATTTCACATACCATTTTAATAAAAAATAGTCAGGAATGTGAAGTGCATACTGTGCAGGAAGCAGTGAACTATTCTTCCATTCCAAACACAGCCGATGTTAAAGTGTCAGTCTTTTATTTATACCTTTTTCATTTAGTTAAGAGCTCCTAAATCAAAGGTGTCAGGCTGTATTTGTGCCTGCACCAAACCGGTGAAAGGTCTTGCAGACTGCAGGTTTAAACTCTGGTTTACTCTAGGCTATTTGCAGTTGAGTTTGGAATGTGCTGTCAGTCTTATTACTCTAAGTTAGCCCACCGCTTTTGCCCTCTGGGGCTTAAATTGATCCCTACGACTCAGATATTTGGGTTTACAGTGTGCAGCCCGGAAGTATAAATGTGTTATAGACTGACAAAAGAACAAGCTCTCACATATGAAACTGACCGTCTAATGCATATTGCACACAAAATAGCACACACTAGTTGAAATTTCCAGTCCCAATAAAATTTTGAAGAAAGTTTCCCAACTTGGTTTTGCACACTAGTTTTGCACTGCAAAATTTGATTTCTTTGGAAGTTGCCTGTAAATCATTGTCGTAGATAATCCAACCCCCCCACACCCCCACCCCCCCCGCATTTAATCCGCATTTAAACACAAAACTAATGCTCGTACTGTCCATGCTGTCCTTGTCAGCTGCTCCAGAACGGTCGCAACTATCAGCAAAACTATGGGCATGGAATTTTGCTGATAGTTACTGCAATCAACTATCTGTGCCAATTAATCTGTTAAATCAATCGGTCGACCTCTACTTAAAATGTTTAGATTTAGAGATGATATAGTTTTGGATTTCGGTATCAACCATTTAGACGTACCGTTTATCGCTCACAACATGAAAATGCCAAAATCAGTCAGACCTTAATTTACTTTCAGCATTTAAAGTGTCATTTTATATTTTAGAGGGTTTTTATGTAGAAAATTTTTTACAAAACTGTAATAAGTGTGTCCTTAATCTCTTCATATCTAATGTAGAGAGAGATGTATTTACCATGAGAAGTGACCAAACAGAACAACACATGGTCTCATTCACTCACCATGGTGTCTCTTACATTCACTGACTCATCTCCCTCGGTTCCTCCTGTTTCAGTGAGTCTCTTTTTTTCATTCTCACTTTCTGTCATCCTCCCTAGTTCTCTTCTCATCCATCTTACTTTGTTCTTCACCATCTTTAAAAATAAGTTCAATCTGGCTTACACCCACACTCTTGCTTTCTCTTCTGTCTCACTCTCTCTCTCCGTCCATGCATTCATTGCTGTCGGCTCTGTATTTTAGGAGATTTCTTTGCCTGGTCCTTGAGGGGTGTTAGTGGTGGATTTACAAATGGGGGGGAGGGGTGTCTCTCCTCGGTTAAACCCTAGGCCGCTGTGGCCAGTCGTGCCTGTCTAATGAGGATGTTTCCCTGTATCCCCGAAGCCTGTCTGTCCTATTGTGGATTTGGTTAGATGGAGACACTCACAAACCTACAAACAACAGTTTTGGATCAAACTTTCCAAGTAATTATTCAAGTTAACATTAAGTAATAAAGCACAAAGAAGCAGATTAAGAGCAGTACGTGGTTTCATCATTATTTGAGCAGTGTGATAAATTGATAAATTATTCCCCTGAAATTTCCATTTCTGCCTTTTATGACAGAAATCTGTTTTTCATTTGTGTAATGCATTATTAGGACCTAGAATGCTAGAAGTCAAAATGAAACCTAAATTGATTATTATGCATGTTCCTGGTTATATTATGCACAATTCATGAGTGGCAGTTATTTCATACAGGTAATCGACTTAAATTAGAGATTTTTGGTTGTAGAAATTCTATATCCATATTGTTGCATATGAATATTTAGTTGTACATATTTGACCTATATTTAATCTTTAAAAACATTAATAACACTGTTAATTGGGATCTTAGCTTTTAGTGTTTTGTGTAATAGTGTAATTTGTTTAGATAAAAGGGTATTGGATTGTTTATCACCCATGACATGAAAAGATCATCATTGCGAAGAGATAATGCTAGTTATTAAAAAAAAACATTTATAGGATAAATTAATTACCATTGGAACACGTTTCAGTCAAAGATGTCACTTTACATTTGAGTAAAATGGGTTGCAACTGCATTTCATTTAATTTTAACTGCTCGTTGCGTCACAGAGTTCATAAAATCAGGTTTTTAAAAAAAAAATTTTTTTAAATGTATTTGAAATTGGGCCTCTATTTTTGACATGCCATTAATGTTCTCTCTCTTTCTCTTTCTCTTTCTCCCCTGCATGTCCTTCTTGTTGCGGTTCATCGACAAAGGTAAGAAAGTTTATCATTCATCAACCTGCTTGTTCATTTGCCTTTGTTTATGCATTCAGTTTTGGCAACATTCATGCATAGTTTCCTGTGATACAAACATACACAGTTCATTAGAGCTAGTTGAGTGAATTAAATGGGCTGAGGAGGTGGGGAGGTCGTGAGAACAGTCCGACAGCCTCTCCCGAACATGCCTCGACTATCAATGTCACCGCAACACACATTTAAACAAACCCACCAGGCCACTTCTGCCACAACATAATGTCACGCCTTTTAAGACGTTCTTATTCACACCCCGCACATAAAGACCCCATTTATCCAAGAAGGAAGAGATGATGTTCCTCAAGATGAAACGAGAAAGAGTAGAAGAGTGAGTCACGTCTCGAATAAAATGTGGCCACAGTGTGGCTGACTCTATAATGCATTCCCTGTTCACTGATAAACCATTTCTTGGGATGTTTAAAGCTTGACTAATAAATAATGCAGACTATTATTATAGCTTTTCTTTGTTTTTTCTCATTTTGCAGCAGATTTAAACTGATCTCTTTGGAAAGCTCATGTGGATTAAGTTGAAGGATTTAGGCTCTTATGATGTAGAGCAAAAATTCAAGGCACATGCAAATGCATACTGTATACTTTTACAATTACTTAAAGATGCAGCTCACCCAAACATGAAAATTTGTTGATTTACTCACTATTATGCCGTTCCAAACCCATATGTCTTTATTTCTTCGGTGGAACACAGAATGAGATGATTTGAGTAATGTTCACCCTGCTCTTTATACAAAAAAGTGGAAAGGGGCCATCTCTAAAAAGGAGAGATAAACAGTCCATATGACGCATTCACCAAATTCCATGCCTTCCTAAGCAATTTGATAGCTTAATGTGAGCAACACTCTGTATATTTTTTTGTATAAGTTGTAAATAAAACAAAAATTATTTAAGTTTGTTTTACAAGAAAATACAATGAAATTTTTTTTCTACTTCAAAATGTTATGTCAACATGTTAAATGCCATTTCTTTGTAATTATTTGTGAAATACAGCAATTTCTGAGTGAAAATTGTTTCAAAGTAAAAAAAAAATTCCAGTGTGAACTCTGAAACATTCCTCTGTAAATTTCTTATTTTGTGTTTCACAGAAGCAAGTCAGTCATACAGGTTGTGAGGTTGATTAAATAATGACAGAAGTTTCATTTTGGGGTGAACTATCCCTTTAAGACATGCAAAAGTGCATCTACGGCAGGTGAATTTCATCATCTCCTGTGAACTGTGAAGTGCTGAGTATGTCGAATAAGTGGGTTAATTATCATTCCCTCAGTGCGTATTCATAAAAGTAGCACTTTCAGCTGTATGGTTGGAAAAAAGTCAAGTTTTGATCTCTGTGAGGTCCTCCCTCACCCTTTGCTCTACCTTTTTTCCTTTCCAAGTCTTATACTCTGGCTCTCTCTCCCTCTGAGCCAGAGACAGCGAAAGCAAGCGGCAACGAATGTTTATTCTTTTCTGCTGTTATTTCTGCTGCTGTATGTAATGACAGGCTGTTTAGTGGCTGGCTGAAATAAGTGTTTCTATCTGTCTCACTCTTCCGCCCTTGGGACTTCTGTGGCTCTATCGTTTTCTCCCAGGTTTGCTAAACTGATCACACAATTATAGTAAAGACACACACTGTCATGGCAGCTCAAACTCAAACGCAAACGCATATTTGGACACTGATGCAATAGTCCAAATGGTCTCATAGCATGAGGGTTTCACACTATTGTTTTTGGTGTGAACCTGAGTCCATTTGCCTTCAAAGTTTGGTCCATGCACTGTTGTCGACAACGTGACTTGCACATTCTGACTAGCCCGTAACTTAATTCGTTTACTTGTGTATTTATTTTAGGGCTGTCAATCGACATCCTTTTTCTGTGATTAATCGCACACTTCATGAAATTAAGCATGGACCCTCTATCTTGTTTCAAATGTTTATTTTGTCATCATTTGCTATATCCAGCAAAGTAAACCAAAAGATTGAAGGGTGATTCTCAAAAATCTGTATTTTCTGCAAGCTTTTTTCAAGATAAATTTAGATGACTTTCCAAAAAAGGACTCTTAGAAACTCCAAAAGGACACCAAAGAACCAAATGATATAAGGAGCCCATATGAGCACATATGAAAGAAAAAAAAAAATCAGAATTTTATAGTATGTGTACAGTGCAACACCAAAGAGCTTTTTTACATTTTAGAGAAGTCAAGTTGCGATACCGAACTGGACCACATAGAGATGCCAAAAAAAAACTAAACCACCTGCCTGCTGACTACATATATCTACTATAGTACATGGATCCATTCCGTATAACTAAACACAGCAACATGCCAAATCAAAACATTATCGTGAATGTGTGTGGAAACAATGTGAATGTACAGAAATGTCTGTGCCTGTGCATAAATACAATGTGTGATCAGTGCGTCAAGAGCACTCATACACGCATTATTATAACAGACTCACACGTGCTTACTGTACTATACGACTCCTGTATGCCACCGTAATCGTCTTTACCTTAATTGCAGTCTTCATCCATCAAAACTTTACTAGTGAGACTGGTTATCCAGTCGAGAAACCGTAGTTTGCGTCTCATCTGGCCATACAGCGGTGGGATATGTTGACAATCCATTCAGTCTGTAATTCACACAAGCGCGTGTGACGCATGAGGGCTTGCGCTCTTCAGAGACAATCACAGAATATGACAGAGCTCGTGTTTAAAAGCGAAACACACTGGAATGAATAATTCACTGAAAACGCAACGCGAGTCTCTATTCTCTCTGCAATCTCTGATGTAATCAGACTGGTTTCCTTTATATTAGCGCTGTTTTGGACGGATTGTTTGAATGCATTCGCTTACTGTATCATTGGACTGAAAACTTTCCCGGAGTTTAGCGGCTTAAAATGACCTAATCGCAAGCAGAGAAGCAAAATTGGACTAAAGGGTTAGAATCGAAATTGTGCTTCAGTAATTTTGCGTTAATTGCGTTAAATTATTTTAACGCGTCTTTCCAAAAAAGGACACTTAGAAACTCCAAAAGGACACCAAAGAACCAAATGATATAAGGAGCCCATATGAGCACATATGAAAGAAAAAAAAAAATCAGAATTTTATAGTATGTGTACAGTGCAACACCAAAGAGCTTTTTTACATTTTAGAGAAGTCAAGTTGCGATACCGAACTGGACCACATAGAGATGCCAAAAAAAAACTAAACCACCTGCCTGCTGACTACATATATCTACTATAGTACATGGATCCATTCCGTATAACTAAACACAGCAACATGCCAAATCAAAACATTATCGTGAATGTGTGTAGAAACAATGTGAATGTACAGAAATGTCTGTGCCTGTGCATAAATACAATGTGTGATCAGTGCGTCAAGAGCACTCATACACGCATTATTATAACGGACTCACACGTGCTTACTGTACTATACGACTCCTGTATGCCACCGTAATCGTCTTTACCTTAATTGCAGTCTTCATCCATCAAAACTTTACTAGTGAGACTGGTTATCCAGTCGAGAAACCGTAGTTTGCGTCTCATCTGGCCATACAGCGGTGGGATGTGTTGACAATCCATTCAGTCTGTAGGCTACTTCACACAAGCACGTGGCATGTGAGGGCTCGCGCTCTTCAGAGACAATCACAGAATATGACAGAGCTCGTGTTTAAAAGCGAAACACACTGGAATGAATAATTCACTGAAAACGCAACGCGAGTCTCTATTCTCTCTGCAATCTCTGATGTAATCAGACTGGTTTCCTTTATATTAGCGCTGTTTTGGACGGATTGTTTGAATGCATTCGCTTACTGTATCATTGGACTGAAAACTTTCCCGGAGTTTAGCGGCTTAAAATGACCTAATCGCAAGCAGAGAAGCAAAATTGGACTAAAGGGTTAGAATCGAAATTGTGCTTCAGTAATTTTGCGTTAATTGCGTTAAATTATTTTAACGCGTTAAGGATTGTAAAATTAATCATAACGCGTTACAGCCTAATTTATTTATTTATTTTTGCAGATGCATGTTGTAATACATTTATGTGCTAGCAAAGCACATCAGTTTGCCAGTGTTCATCTACTGTTTGGTGTGATTATTAACGGAAACCCTTTTTATTTAATGAAACGCTTTATTAAATATTTTCCTCAATTTGTGATTTATGTAAAGAGACATTTTTATTTATGTAAAAAGAGACACTATAATCTAGCAATTAAACGAAGTCGAGGCTTTCAGAGGTTTTTACATTCATGCTGATGAAGTGCAAAGTTGAATTTTAGTATGAAATCATTTGAGCTCTGCACTATCACTCACTTCCTGGTTCACCCTAAGCCTTTAGTCTGAAACCTCTTAATGTTGTCATAAATTTGTCCTCATAGGCAATCTCTCTAAGTAGGAGTCATATTCAAAGTAATTAGTAGAGCTAATTATCTGGAGAGTCAGAGTAGGATGCTAGAGTACAGCCTGCTGATTTATGTATGTCTTTTTGTCTTCACTCTGAGTCAGCATGATTTTATTGTTTTAGGAGATAGAGATGAAAGGAAATAAATGGTTTAAGAAGGTGGAAGTGCATCCGTGTTCTCCCCAGATCACCTGGGGTCCGGTTCCAGGCTCCTACACATGCAGGTACTTAAGTGTTCATTACTCATATGTTGTGCATAGCTAAGAGAGAAAAATACAGCTCCACAGCTGCTTTGAAAAAAAGCTTCCCTGCAGACCTGTTGGGCTTTGATTTGTTGTGGCAGGTCCACTTCTGAGCACATCTCGGGTCCTGGCCTGGCTTAACCTCCTTTAACTGTGGCCAACAGTAAAAAGGAAAGAAATCTCTCCCGAGTTGATATCGCTAATGGTTTGATTAGTTTAAAATGCAGGCAGAAGGATTTTTTTTGGCTTCTTTCAGACCTTTAATCATATGAAGTGTGTAGACATGCTGAACGCCAACCATGCTGTCACATGCACCCTCGCGGCCCTCTCCCCACCTGACTGCTCCCTCATTTTTCCTCGGGAAGATTTATAGTGGCTAGGATGTTGGAGACAGGCCATTACCATGAGCTCTTAGAACTCATCATTCAAGCAAAGAGGCGCCCTATACCTGCATGCCTTCCTGAGCATTCTAAGATTATGTAGCAGTGAAACTAATGCAGTTGTGTTATTTTGAACCAGTTTTTTTTCTGTTCTTTTAAAGCTGAAGAGATCTTTATTTATGTAAATGTAAGTGTAAATTTAAATGTATTTGTTTCAGTGGTGCCTGTTTTAACTGTGGCCAAAAGTGCAAATAAAAAATAAAAAAATGCTCGAGTTGATATTGCTAATGGTTTGATTAGTTTAAAATGCAGGCAGAATTCCCTTTTTGTTTTGTTTTTTGTTTTTTTGCTGCTTTCAGCCCTTTAATCATATGAAGTGGTGGGTGTGTAGACATGCCGAACGCCAACCATGCTGTCACATGCACCCTCACCGCCCTCTCCCCACCTGACTGCTCCCTCATTTTTCCTCGGGAAGATTTATAGTGGCTAGGATGTTGGAGACAGGCCATTACCATGAGCTCTTAGAACTCATCATTCAAGCAAAGAGGCGCCCTATACCTGCATGCCTTCCTGAGCATTCTAAGATTATTAAGCAGTGAAACTAATGCAGTTGTGTTATTTTGAACCAGTTTTTTTTCTGTTCTTTTAAAGCTGAAGAGATCTTTATTTATGTAAATGTAAATTTAAGTGTAAATTTAAATGTATTTGTTTCAGTGGTGTATAAAGTACCTGAAAGCCATACTCAAGTAAAAGTACAGATATCTTACCAGAAAATGACTTTGGTAGAAGTTGAAGTCACCGTTTAGAATATTACTTGAGTAAGTCTTAAAGTATGTGAGATTGATTGTACTTAAATATGAAATGTATTTTTTAAATCTTAAATGTACTTAAGTATTGAAAGTAAAAGTACAAGTAAATGCAAAATGGAAAAGAAGCTAATAAATAAATATATATATATAAAATGTTCATACACAGCTTGAGTAGCAAGATTGTGTTCAGTTTTAACTCTTTCTTCCATTTTGTAATTTTGGGTAAGAATAAGAAGCACTTCACTTCATCCGGTACTTAGTGTCTTTCATTCCAACATAAGAAAACATTTCTGGAATCTGCATCTGAAATAGCATTTAGATGTATTTACACAGTTTATGTATCTCAGAGGGGACATGGATGCATTTAAACTGCAGTTACAGATGCATACATTGTTTTGTTTGTTGTTTTTAACATAAAACGTTAAATACTGATATTTGAAATAATTTAAAACATGAAGAAAATAGTCGAAATGTGAAATTAAAACTACCAGTAGGTGACAGCAAGTGACTGTTAATGAGTGAGTCATTGAGATTCAACCGATTCATTCAAACGGCTGATTCATTCAGAAACAAAGCATTTGACTGTGTTACTGAGTGAATCACTGAATCATTTATTCAACCGATTTGTTCAAATAGCTCATTTATTCAATAAGTAAGCATGGTTCATTGCTCAGAGACACGAAACAGTGCTGTGATCTTTGTTTGGAACTATTTTCGTTGGCAAAATTGAGCAAAAACAAGCAATGTTATGTCTAATATAATATAAGTAAGTCACTTATTGCTTTACTGAACTTGTATAAAATTATTATAAAATGTGTCCATGCTGATATCTGCAGAAAAACGGTACTCTTTGTGTAATATAGATTAAGTGAACTATATTAAATTATATAAATATAAAAAGCATACAGAAGCATTTTTGCCGTCTACAATTTAGAATGCCTGGAATTTTGAGTATTAATAGACTAATAAATCAACATGCGTGCGCTCTGTGTGTGATTTTGGTGATATAGCCTAATTGATACTGTCAGATCGCACATCATTGCAACAACACTTACCATATCAGGGCTGTACAGTGCGACATATATGCTACGAAAAAACTGGTCTGTGCGATGAAGTAAGCATGGTCCATTGCTCAGAGACACGAAACAGTGCTGTGATCTTTGTTTGGAACTATTTTCGTTGGCAAAATTGAGCAAAAACAAGCAATGTTATGTCTAATATAATATAAGTAAGTCACTTATTGCTTTACTGAACTTGTATAAAATTATTATAAAATGTGTCCATGCTGATATCTGCAGAAAAACGGTACTCTTTGTGTAATATAGATTAAGTGAACTATATTAAATTATATAAATATAAAAAGCATACAGAAGCATTTTTGCCGTCTACAATTTAGAATGCCTGGAATTTTGAGTATTAACTAATAGACTAATAAATCAACATGCGTGCGCTCTGTGTGTGATTTTGGTGATATAGCCTAATTGATAATGTCAGATCGCACATCATTGCAACAACACTTACCATATCAGGGCTGTACAGTGCGACATATATGCTACGAAAAAACTGGTCTGTGCGATGAATAAATTTACCACTGTAGCACGCGTGTGATACAGTTTTGCATGTTCATAACACAGCCGCTTAATATTGAGTTCGTTGTGCTTGTTTGTGTGTGAGAGATTGGTTATACTTGGTAGTTAGGGGTGTGTGATATGACGATTTTTGGTCATGGACGATTAAAATGTCTCCACGATCTGCTTTTGAAGAAATATTGTTGTTTTGTGCTACAGCGCACATTCTATCAGCTGCAGTTCTGGTGCCTCCCTCCGTCTCAATATAATGTTCAAAGCCACATGCATTCACATCAGTGTTAGCTCAGCGGTAGAGTTACTCTCACGGGACACTGCACTTATGCGCAAATCACAAAAATACATTATTTCATCAGCTTTAAAGCAATACCGGTTAAACATTTAATTCACATGCTGTTCTGCATGCGCTTTTTCTGAGCGCATACTCATGAAGCGCCACTGAGAGCCTGTCAAAAAGCGCCTGATTATTGGACTAAGTTGTCTTTCGCGTCTGATTGATTTTGCGTCTAATACTGTCAAAAGCACACAAGGTTTACATATAAACACAGTTGGTTATGTCTAAAAGGAGAGTAAACAGTTAAGAGAGAAACGGGTGAAGCTCTTAAAGGGACTTGAGTAAATTATGGTATACAAATGAAACACTATAACACTATGAAATCATCAGTCAGTATAATTGATGAGGATATATAGGCTAGTGTATATAGTGTTTTATTTTAATGTGTTCATTCAATTTCTTGAATGTTACTGCTAAATACTGTACCTGAAAAATAAAGCACTGTTTGTTTTATTTGTATATTATGTGTATTTGTAATGTATATCTTTGTTCTTATTTTCTAATAA
>NW_015505340.1:1322275-1322611 GCF_001515645.1 Sinocyclocheilus grahami | reverse complement strand
ATTTTTATCTTTGCTCACTTTGGCCTAAATGTCTGCCATTCTTTTTTTATTTTATATTTTGTTAAGGTGTAAGAGGTGTTATGTATCTGCACTCTTCCATTTTTAGCAAATTAAGAAAACTTTGTCTAAAAACTATTTTTGTGATGGTTTGTATTTTTTGTGCTCTGTATGGAACATCAGTGCCTGTTTAAGTGATGAACTCCATTACTTGTGTTTGTTTTCAGACATGATAACAGACGTTTTATACTTGTGCTACAACTTTTTGGCCTGTGCTACAAAACTTTCTACCTCTGTAGCACCAGTGCTATGTGAAAAAAAAGTTAACGTACAGCCCTG
>NW_015505340.1:1275181-1318317 GCF_001515645.1 Sinocyclocheilus grahami | reverse complement strand
TTTTGTGATGGTTTGTATTTTTTGTGCTCTGTATGGAACATCAGTGCCTGTTTAAGTGATGAACTCCATTACTTGTGTTTGTTTTCAGACATGATAACAGACGTTTTATACTTGTGCTACAACTTTTTGGCCTGTGCTACAAAACTTTCAACCTCTGTAGCACCAGTGCTATGTGAAAAAAAAGTTAACGTACAGCCCTGCATATTATCGCAGATGATGCTGTATATCGCACACACCAGACTTGACTTGAGTGGAAAATGTATCATCTGCGGTTGTGCGTGCACTTGTTTGCACATGAGCATGAGTCTAAATTGCAAATGCCAGACCACTGGTTCGTCAAACCTGCTTTCCTGCAGTCCGTGTTCTTCTGACTTCTGACTATTTTGTAGTAAGTAACGAATATGCTTCGGGGAAATGTATCGGAGTAAAAGTATACATTTTAATTAGGAAATGTAGTGGAGTAAAAGTAAAAGTTGGCAGAAATATAACAACTCAAGAAAAGTACAGATGCTCCCAAAAAATACTTAAGTACTGTAACGAAGTATTATTACTTTGTTACATTACACCACTGATTTGTTTTTATTTTTTACATGTTTATTTAATGTATTTAATTACATATAATACTTATATTGAATATTTAACTGTACACACTAATGTTCCCTATTTCTACATTTGAATTACTTTTGCCAAACACTAATAATTGAATAACACTGATTTCTTATTAGGAAATCTTTCAATGAATATCCATTTTTCATACTGTACATTATAATGTGATGCATGAATATACTTTTTACCATTTTGATACTTTACATTAAAAAATTATTTACTTTAGTTTTTAGCATAATTTTTTCTTAATTTATACAGAATGGTATATCATTTTTTTCATTTAATTTAATTTTTAATCAATGAATATCCATTTTTCATACTGTACATTATAATGTGATGCATGAATATACTTTTTACCATTTTGATACTTTACATTAAAAAATTATTTACTTTAGTTTTTAGCATAATTTTTTCTTAATTTATACAGAATGGTATATCATTTTTTTCATTTAATTTAATTTTTAATTTGTATTTTTATTGAAAATAATTGTTTTATTATGGGTGCATCTCTACTAGCAAACTGTTTATATTGCAGTCAGAAACCTCTTTGACGCACTTGTCAATCATTGAGATTTTGAATGTAAAATGAGCATTTGGGGAAACTTAACTTTATATGACAGGCTTGAGTACTGATGGTCCAGGTTTTAGTGTCTTCTCTCTCTCTGCAAACATAGAGGCATGATTTGATGCTTTTATATAAATGTTTATATATAAATGTTTTTTTTAAATATAAACAACATTTTAACACATTTATAGAATTTGATATTACTGATACTGGTGTATCAACAAGTCTTTCATTTCATCTGCCCATTATCGTGACCACCAACCCCCATCAAGTCTTCAGTCTCAGTGGTAGGACTTAGTTGAAGGATTTACCTCAAACCAGTCACATTTAAAGAAAGGCCTGTCTTTTGAACAAGGCCTTCTTTCAAAGAAAGTGACTTCCAGACTGAGAGCTGTCAGGTTGATTAAATATCACTACTGCACATTCCCTGACCTCTGAAGCATCCACGCTCCACGGAGACGCAGTCCGGCTCTGTCAGATCCGCTGACATTTTATTTGCTTTGGTTGGAACTCTGTCTTTGCCCAATCACAGTGGTGCTTTTTGTTTCTTCTCCAATCAACACGAGTGGTTCCATCGTTACAGGCCACCGAGCAGGATAAAGCTATTGCGCACCCTGTTCCTCTGGCAGTGTGACATTTAGAAAGTCTGTTTGTGTTTATCTGTCACAATCTGGCCATTTCCACTGTCTGTCAGCTAAGGTTGGACGAATCTTCCTCGGCCGACAAATGCTGTGGCATTTCTGAGAAGTTAAAGATTATCATGACCTGAATGTTGGAGATTTATATCTGAGCTCCTGACTAATGTTGTGCTAAAGAGCATTACTAATTGCCTCTGCCTGGTTTCATTCTTGGCTGCTTTGAAGTTTCACTCATATTCTTAAAGGCATGAAGCATGCGCTTTATTTTAACACAGTGACTTGAAGGTTGTTTACAGTTTAGTTCACTAATTAGCATATTAACTCTCCCTATTATCATTTTTCCTTTTGCACATTAGTTCTAATTTTAGTCGCAAGCTGCTGTTTTAAATGAATGATGTGTGTCTGAAGCTCAGCTCACATGCATCGTATGAAAAACTGCATGTTGCATTGGTTATGCATTTATATGCATATGCATTATGCATTAAAAAAAAAATATATATATATATATATATTTATACAACAGTTCTTTCTGGTTTTCAAATCTGATTGGTGAGATATTGTACTGGTATCGCTACAGGAACGCCCTTTCACAATTTTGTATCACTCTGCTTGTTCTAGCCGGGTCTATGTTTTTTTTTAATTATTCACTGAGCTAATCGTAGAGTACGTTAGTTAATATAAGAAGAAACGTCTAGCTTCGCGGTCTCTCTCTCTCTTAACTGTCAACTTGAGCTTTGAATCCGTAGCGGAAGGAAGTAGTTCCGCACAAAAGAGGGTTTTATTAGGCACTCCGTTGTTTCTTGTTTAATTACACACATGTTCTGTCGAACTGTTGTATAAACGCAATATCACTCGAGTATGAGAGCGATACCGTAATAATTTATTGTCTAAACTTGAGAGGAATGACTCAAGTAGGTGTTGAATAAGTGTCTGGAAAGTCTTATGTCTGACTAGTCATTGTTAGTGAACCACAGCGTTTTAGAAAGGCTACAAAAACTAACTTTGGGACCGTTCAAATGGCAGATTATATAAAAGGCTTACTTATTAAAAACTTAATTATAAAAGATTGACCTTTTTCAGTTGTTCTCAAATCTGTAAAGAATGTGTCACGTGTTTTTGTTTGTCTATAGAGTAGTTAAGGGCTAGTCTGTATTGTCTTTCATTCTAATCGTCTCATGATATGTTAATTAATGTCATAGTCAATTTGCAGTACTCATCTGACTCGGCTGTGAGTACTTCATTGTAATTACAACAGTGTGGCACTTATAGTTTTTCTCAGTCGCTTTGGTGCATTTCTCAAATCAGAAATGAAATTCTCAAAACTACTTGTACAACCTCCACATCATCTAGTCACTTGTACACATCATAAAAGCAGTTTCTCGTTCTTTTGAACAAGTTGCGATTGCTTTGGTACATTCATGCAATTGATTATGTACATTTATCTGCAGTTTCCTACATTATCAGTTGTTAATGTCACGTTGCTCAAAATGTATTATATAGTTTTCTGTGCAATAGTCTTACCCCTTAAAACATCATTCATCATTAGTTCATCGTATAAGTCATTAAATGCAAAATGGTTCATGTAGTTGTCATAAACTGCATAAACAGCAAATTTTTTACACATTATTATTATTATTAGACTTTTTGTAAATTTGGCGGGAATTGTGCAAGTGAACAATTTGACTTTCACTAATGAAGAGAATGTAGATCAACCAATGATAAACCATTTCTCTGAAATAGCTCAAAAGTTAATCTCATAAATTTTCAGTTGGAAAGCATATACTGTATAGACAGAGGACAACACAAGACTTACAAATTCTGACAATGGACTTTCTTATTTTTTATTTTCATCTTTGTGCCCGCATTTCGTTTTCCTTATCTATATCACAATGACATTGTAATGTGGTTTTTTTTTTTTTTGGTCAGACCACTAGTAAAAGTGTAACTGGGAATTCTATCCAGTCTCTTTCAATCAATATCCCACATACAGTAATGTGTAAATTTGTACGTTTGAAATGGATCTATGGCATACATAAGCATATGGCATACTGTTCAAACTTCAATACAGTAATTGTCATCCAAATTGTTGCCATAGTTTACATCAGGTAATACTAACAGAGTGCACCGTTATATTGACAACATGACTAAGCATTTTGACTTTCTGATGGCACTGATATGTTCATTGACATAAATACTTACTTTTGAGAGATGAACTAAAGATTTTGGGCAAGTTTCAGGCTTTTGCAGGTAATCCATTGTGTGGTGCTGTTTGTACGAATTGTTTTGAGAAATGCACATACGTTTTTGCAAATATTAAGGATGATTTGTGAAATGCACCAAAGCGACCAAAGAAAAACTAATATGGGAATGGGGTGCATATTAAGCCAAAACTAAGCTGTATTTCGCATGTAGCTGTCATAGGTAATTACCTCTCTTAAAATAGCTTTTTACACTATATTTTATCACATATGGCAAGGGTTCAGAAAATCCCTTTGAAGTGGTCAGGGTTGGATCAGTAGGATAACCCTGGTTTCGCTTCTGGAAGATTCCCCAGAGTCCTCCTTGCTTGCTAAATGACTGCACCATGACACCTGAGGTGTCAACGAGAACGGCATGGGTGACGAATGTAAGCTCAGCCGCACTCTTTCATGTCACCGCATCAGGGAGACGGTGCTTTATTGTTGTGTGGATGGAGTTATCCCATGAGCACTTTCTCAAGAATGACCGTTTTAGATATGGGCTTGGACACATGAGACATTGAGCATCATACAAACTCAATAAAAATGAGCTGTACAATGCAAGCCGAATAAAGTGGTGAATAATTCACTGACATCTACTGAAGTTGGCCTCTAGTTCAGCGGCTATTTGCTCTATTTGTCAACCACCTTAAGTATGTATGTCAGCATAGCAGCCCTTAGGGACATTCACACTAGGGCTGCACAATTAATCAAATTTCTTATCGTGATTACAATTATGGATGCCACAATTACGTAATCGTTCAAAGCGGCAATTAATCGTTCACAGTCCACTTATGTTATTCTGCATGCTTAAGATGCGTTTTTTTCTTTCTACATGTTATCTTAAGGGTTTTTCCCATTATTTAAATTTTAGGTTTAGTATAACATTAGGCTAAAATACAATTCAAATTTGTACTTTTTTATAATTTAAAGAAGAAACCAATCCGATGTACAGCATAGCAGCCCTTAGGGACATTCACACTAGGGCTGCACAATTAATCAAATTTCTTATCGTGATTACAATTATGGATGCCACAATTACGTAATCGTTCAAAGCGGCAATTAATCGTTCACAGTCCACTTATGTTATTCTGCATGCTTAAGATGCGTTTTTTTCTTTCTACATGTTATCTTAAGGGTTTTTCCCATTATTTAAATTTTAGGTTTAGTATAACATTAGGCTAAAATACAATTCAAATTTGTACTTTTTTATAATTTAAAGAAGAAACCAATCCGATGTATAGTTGACATTTGAGGCTTAATACTATAGAAAAGCACAACGTTTTTCAGTTAGTGTTTTCAGCATGCAGTTGCATTAAATTATGGTATAAACATCAATGTAAATTGTGATAATCGTAATTAATAATCGCAATTACAATTTCAAGGGAATAATCGACAATTATGATTTTTGTCATAATCGTGCAGCCCTAGTTCACACTGACGAAGCAAACTAAAGCCATTCATTTTCAGTGTGAGTTTGCGATTTGAAGCGCCAGAGCCTGTATGACTGACTTTCTTCTGAGAAACCCAAAAGACATTTTGAAAAATAAATTTAGTTGTTTTTGTCCATACGGTGAAAGTCAATAGGATCTGAAACAACATTGGACCTAATTGACTTTCACAGAACAGACAAAAACACTGTTTAAAATGGGTCATATGATGCAATTTCAAGTTTTCCTTTCTCTTTGAAGTATTACATGCTGTTCGTGAATAGATAAGATCCCTAAAAAGGCAAAGATTAAAGTCTCAAACCCAAAGAGATATTCTTTATAAAAGTTAAGCCCTCCTAAAACGCCTCGTTTAAACACGCCCCCACATGTCTACGTCATGATGTGGGAAGATTTGCATAACGCTGCCCAAATGTTCACGCAAAGAAAGAAGGCGCAACTTTATTGTTGCTGCTGCCACCATGTTGTGAAGACGCTGTGTTTCGTTGCGAAAGCCAAAATACTTTGTTTGGCCTTCCAAAAGAGGACATGACTAGAAATCAGTGGTTGAGTTGTATTTACAAATTACATTCAACCCAAATATTCAGATGTGTGCAGCACATTTTATGGAGGACTGTTTCCTGATCCTGGGAGAGTAGACTACAATGCCGGCTGTTCTGACTCAGTCTGTAAGTACGTTTTCATATTTAAAGAATTTGCCACTGATGATTCAAACGCGAGTTTTGAGCAGTGTAGAGTAGCGCTTGTTGTTTGTCATTTCTCCGATCACAAATGCAGACATGGTTTTATGTTTACGCGGCGCGATGCAACGCATAAAAAGACAGTATAAGTCATTATAATCCGTAATTATGTCCCCACTGGATGCAACAAATGCTTCGTTTATAATGGGTTTTAATGTTTTTGTCTCGTCGCTCCGGGACACGCCATCACAATATGGTAAGGGGCGTAACATTTCAGTCACACGCTTGAGGTATTCAGCCAATCACAATGCACTGGATAGCTGGCCAATCAGAGCACACCTCGCTTTTCAGACCGATGAGCTTGTAAAAATTGACGCGTTTCAGAAAGGCGAGGCATAGAGGAGAAACAATAATGTACATTATGTGGAAAATAATTTGTTTTTTTTAACCTTAAACCGCATAAACACATTTCGTTACACCAAATACACAAAATAATGTTCTTTTTAGCAACATCATATGACCCCTTTAAAAGAAAGTCCACAGAAGAAAGTCATACAGGTTTAAATAGGTGAGTAAATGACATATACAGTATATGCCTTTAAACAGTAGAATATGGCTATATCTTCCTTTTTGCGCATTCAGCAATGTTACTTGGTAATATTTCCAATTGCTAATTTAGCTTATGTGTCCATATGGACAGTTTCCAAGAAAAGTGTCCTTCAGATAAGCCATGTGACCATAGAGTAGACAGTTCCTTCCAAATGGTATATTTCCCCATTATGAAACGTTGGGTTTCATAAGCTGTCTTTCAAAGTATAAACCTCTGACCTTTCCAACATTCCCCAGATGCAGTGGAACATTAAATCGGAAGACATTATTGCATTGTTTCTCCGCTACCAAATTAACTGCTGCTTCTCTTGACCTCAGGCAAAAAAAAAAGAAACAAAAATCTTTGAAAATGGCAAAGTGCATACCAAAACCAGTCTATACAGCTTTTGTCCATTGCAGCAGGAAAGCCTTTTATGTGTGAAAGGGGGTACTCAGCAGCAGGATAGAGCAGTCACTTTGCTTTAGATTTGCACTTGCCTCCTATTATCAAACACTGGGATTCAGACAGCTTTCAGAAGTATCTCATCACCTGCCTTGGCACTTAAAGGTGTGGGAGTGGAGCTCTTTGAAGCCGCGGCCCAGATGTGCCATTTGGTGTGGCATAAAGCCGCACAGCTATTTGAAGTCTTATGTTTGTATGCCAGCCATTTCCTAAATCCCACTCTCATAGTTTGAAAACAAAGATCTAAAAAGGAGGCACAAGCCATATGAAGGATGGATGTTTGTTGTACTGGGGGAAGGCAGAGTTGAGGGAATCTCGTGTTCTAATTAAATACGTTTAACCCAAGGTCATACAGTGCTGAGAGAGAGGGGGGTTCGTAGGCTTGTCTTAAATGTTTTATTGAGTTTCTTTGAACTGTTACAGCTTGGGGGCGAAGCATAAGCCATCCTGTCAGAGCCGAGACAATGCACGTGCTGGCTTTTAAATAGCTGCTGTGGAATAAGAGAGCTTTGATTTGCTTTTCAAATAATTTGTTACATTCCCTTACATATGGTCTTACATCATTGATTTTTTAAAGTTTTTATTCCAGTTCATGTGCAATATGTTGTGTTTTATGGGGAAGCGAGGCTTCAAGGTGTTTGGCGTCTCACGGTCATGTTGACTGACACGTTCTCATGGGTTTAAATTAAAGGCTTGTTCACATCAAGTGTGATGTTACAAAGCCAAAATTCACATTAAAGTATTAAATGTTGCTTCGTTTCCGAGTGAAATTTTTCATTTTGGTTTCCTGGGCTGTATAGAGGTGCATTGTGTAATTTTAACATCTTGTTGCAGGAAATTTCATGCTCTGTGTGAATAGGCCTGTAAGACGCCGCTCCCATTCAATTGATAGGTTTAGTTCATGTTGATTTTCTTTTTACTGTTGCTAATAACTCACCACGCAGAGAGGATGATTCATTTCCTGTCATCTAATTATTCTGGCCTTACCATAGCTGCAAATAAAAGTGCCATTTCATTTTGATAGTGCAGTTTTATAGGTTTTACATTTTTATTTATTTTGGTCATATTGGTTGGGTGGTGCATATAATAATTAATTATTATTATTATAGTTTATAAATACATTTATATATTGTATTAGAATTTTTTTGTGACCTTAAATACTGAAAATAAAAGGGACATCATTATTTTCAAGATTACTCCTAACAAAGTCTTGCATCCATACAGAAAGAGCTTCACAAGTTAAAAATAAGACTCAAAGCAGTAATGTATTATATTGAATGAGCCAAATTTGACCTACAAAAAAAAATCCCATTTGAGGTTGGCTCTGTTTGATAGCTAAACAACCTCAGAATGGTGCTGATTTCATGACATTTGACCAGATTATTTCATCTCGAGACTGTGACCACAGATTTAGAATGGCATTGGTTACCACTGATATGCTTCACAGGAGGATGACACTTACACTGTCACTGCAAGGAACTGTATGAAAACTCAGCCTGTATTTGCATAAACTCAAACGGAAGTCTCGGTTATACACAGGTGTGTTTTTATTTATAGAAGTTTTTTTTTTGTTTTTGTGTGGTCCCAACTGCGTGTGGTTTTGTGGTGTAATTGACATCAAGAGCTCTGAGAGCCTCTTTCCCTCCCTCTGTGTTGTGACTCTTACCTTAAGTAGTGCAGTGTTTCAGGTGAAGGAGCACCAATTCTTTTAGGCTGATGTCATGGCTCTTCTGCAGAAGAATCTGTCTGTTTGCGATGTATAGGCTTTGCACATAAAGAAATGGAAAAAGACTGAAAAGCACAGAGTTAAATAATCGCTCTCAAAGAGAGCGTGTGCATGTCATCAGCCTGTGGTAGAATGAAGACATCGAAGAAAATGCCTTTGACCGCGTTTTTTCTATAAAACTCTACAGTTTGTTTTCTGGAGATTTCACCAGCTGTATTGTTGTCCAAGATATAGGGGTCATACGATGTTGCTAAAAACAACATTATTTGGTGTAATGAAATGTTTATGCGGTTTAAAGTAAAAAAAAAACAAAAAACATTATTTTCCACATACTGTACATTATTGTTTCTCATCTATGCCCCGCCTTTTTGAAACGCGTAGATTTTTACAAAGATTTTTTTACATGTTGCGTTGCATCGTGCCGCGTAAACATAAAACCCTGTCTGCATTTGTGATCAGAGAAATGACAAACAACAAGTGCTACTCTACACTGCCCAAAACTCGCGTTATATCAGTGGCAAATCCTTTAAATGAAAACGTACTTACAGACTGAGTCAGAACAGCCGGCATTGTAGTCTACTCTTCCAGGATCAGGAAACAGTGGTTACAACTTAACCACTGATTTGTAGTCGTGTCCTCTTTTGGAAGACCAAACAAAGTAGTTTCGCTTTCACAACGAAAAACACGGCGGCCTAGCGTGAGCGGAAGCCGCGGCTCAGCGTGAGCTGAGGCCAGGCTAGAGTGAGCAGAGGCGGCGGGGTTGAGAACGGCGCGCCCGGCAGATTCGACGGCGCGGCAACCACATGTGACGACCCCGGGCTGGACTCCGCTTCGTCCACGGTGAAAGCCGATCCGGCGATCCACAGCGCAAAGTTGATGTATTATATACATTTATGTAATAACTTCACTTTCGCCATCCATTTATTGTGCGTGTGCTTTGTTTTCCATATCAAAAAGAAATATTATACCCACACACTCTCACCAGATCAGGTTGCCAGGTGACCAGTCACCAGTGAGTCTTTCTTATTTATTAATTTTTTTTTTCATTTTTATATTCATATTCACTTCTCTAATTACATCTTTTCGGGAGTGGGGAAAGTGTTATTAGTCAGTTTCTCATTCACTTTTTTTTAAGACGGCACTTCTCTCAGTTTCAGACTGTTTATTCTGAACAGACTCTAATGAGCGCTTCAGTGGGCTTGCTGGGTTTCGCCGTAATTGTGAACTAAAACTGCAAACCATTCTTCACCGAAGCAGGTTTAATGGCACATGATAGCAGCACTTCAAGCTTAAAGTGAGTCTTGAACGAAAAGTTCAATCCTGCCGGTTGTCAACACGTAGACCTGAGGATGCAGGTGCTCCATGTTATTTTGCTCTACTTCCTGTCCAGTTGGAAAGAGAGCAGCACCAGCCTCACTGTCCCTCTTTCCTCATTCTTCCTTGTGTCTTCAATCCATCTTTTCTTTGCAGTGTCCCTCTCTTGTCATCTTTCTCCCCAGGGTTCCTCTCTGCAAGTGTCTGAGCAACCTGACACCAGCTGTAGCCTCCTCCCGAAAGAAGCCGCTGCTTTGTTAGAACTTTGTTATGGATAGTGCTTTCTGTCTACAATGTCCAAAAACCACATTCTGACCTCTGGTGACCGAGTCGGCAGCCCCCTCGCCTTTGTCAGTTCCCCCTCCAGCTATGTGACATGACCCAGTTCTAGGAGACACACCTGTATCATATAACACTGTCCTGCAAAGGAATTTCTTTTTAAAATGCCACTAGTTCTTTATAAACCCTGCCAAGAACATGTCCGGGTCATTTTTTTAGCCCAAAAAGAAAATAAAGAATGAAAAATAATGTGCTTAAAATTTTAAGACCATTTAATTTTTTAAGACTTTTTATTGATTGATTGATTTAATGATCAAGCACATATCCTTTGTTGTCATTATTGTAATGCAAATAAAGATATATTTAATACATAAAATACCTAAAAATCTATTTCGCTATATATAATATAGTCTTATAGATTTTAATTCAACGATTTAATTTAAATATATACATTTAAACAGAGTATTATTTTATTTGTATTGCCATTCATTTATGGATTTTGGCATACTTTGTTTTAACAGTTATAAGTTAAGATCACTATTGAAAATTTAGTAAAATGTCCAGATGCATTATGATAAGTCTGTCTATCTATCTATCATCATCCCCAATTGTCATTATTGTAATGCAAAAAGAGATTTAATACATAAAATGTGCTAAATCTATTTGACTATATAATATATATATATAGTCTTATAGATTTTAATTCAACAATTTAATTTTAAATAATTGTGTTGAAATTTACTTAATTGCCATTAAATGAGTGTCACAATGCAATTTTCTTTTTTTCTTTTTTTGTGCTGTAAAATTATCTGGATGTGCTTTTGTGAGATGCACCTTTTTATGAATTCTTGCTTAAACATAATATAAATCTAGCAAATAATTTTTCCAGTGTCATGTAGTCATACCCAGGGTGTGGTGTGTAATTTGGAGTCTTTGGATCTGAAGAATAAAGACTGGTTTGCCTCTTTAGGGACAATCTCAACAAGCAATTGAGAGACCCCATCTGCAGCTTTGATTGCGTGCCCTCCCTCTTTCCCTTTTTCTCCTTCTCTGTCTTGGAGTCACATATGGTGAGGAGATATTGCGGGCTTAGCCCTAAAATAGAATACATTTAAATGTGTTTGCAAATAAATGAGCTAATTATGACTTCTTGTTCACCTTTAGGGGGAAAGGCTGTAGATGGTCTATTTGTAAAATGAACTCATATTGCTGTGGGAAAAAAAGACATAAGTCCATTAATAATAAGAACAAAAACCCATCAATCCCAAGCCATAAGACTAAACAGAAACCATGGGAATGTTTTAGACTAGTTCAAAACATCAGATAATAGGTAGTAAGATCATTTTACTTATCTGTCAGGCTTGTTCCTCTTGGTGTTTGGATAAAAATAAAGTAATTTAGCATTTCATATGGCTGAAAGATAGCAAATCTGACTTGTTTTTGTAAGTTGTCTGAATCTATAAAAGTTAGAAATGCTGCTTTTCAACTCCAGCATAAAAGGCTCTTTTGATTTCCAAAGTTTGTCGATATAAACCCTTCACAAGTTCTGATAGGATGCTGTTTTTCCCCCTATTGCGGGAATACACAGATTCAGACCAGTACAAAGGGATGTCACAGTACAACTTCAGCCCACTTAGCTGTTTAGCGCTCTGACATCTTGGGAATATTTTAACTACTGGAGTCTGTGATCTATGAAAGAAGTGACTATTCCATCTGTAAATGCTTCTCACGCAGGACTAGAGCGAGACCGCAGAGCAGGCTTGTGCTGACATGTCCTGAATCAGACTCGTGCACATTCATGTCATCGCAGTCCTGCCAATTATCTGGATATAAACTGGTGCTTTGAGACACATCTGGTCATCAACATGCCACGGTCTGAATTGTACTTCCAACTATTCAGACCCCACAACCAGTCAGGGCTGAAATATTCCCTTTGTGGTGACAGGACAGCCAGTATTTCATAAAGTGTGTCCCTGTATGCTGACAGGCCGGCCAATCAAGACACATTTCTGTCCTCGTGCCCCGACAGGATAACTGGTCTGTGGAGAGTGTCCCTGTATGCTGACAGGCCAATCAAACAGGACAAAATGTGTCCGTGTGTGACAACAGCATAGCCAAATTTCACCACATAACTTTGTTTTATGTGATCTTCCTTTCATTTCTTGTTCATCGCATACTCAAACAATTCGAGGCACCTGTTTTGTGTTGTTGTTTTTTTTGCAATTGGCTCAGTCTGTTTTGCTTAGTAGAGGGGGAGACAAAGGCTACGTTCACACTGCAGGCAAATGTGGCCAAAGTCCGATTTATTTTTTTTTGCTTACATGTAGGGCTGGGTATCGAGTTTGATACTTTTTAGGCACCGACCGAATTGCCTTGATACTATCGAGTATCGAAAAATGTCGGGGGTTAAAGGGGTTAATCTCATCAGCGTCAGTAAGGCGCAGATCGATCAGTGTTTGACATCCGCGAGAGCGATGCGAAAACGTACGGAGCAGTCTGCTCGTGGTACTATAGCCTAATACACCGATAGGGCTGCACAGTCGGTCCGAGTCACGCAGTGCTATATTATAACCTCTGAGTCAGAGCAGCGATCATGGAAGAGAGAGCACAGGCAGACAGCGCTAGAAACTGCTAATGCTCATCAGTAAATCAGTAGAAAATGAATAGAAATGACGATTATGTCTGCGCTAGGTGATTCTGTCACACACACTAGTGTAAATGTAGCTAACAGATGTGTAAACTGAAGACTATTTGAGCTTTATTAAAACTATTTGCACTGATTTTTTGTTTGTTACATTTTGTTCCTTTGTACAGTGGCTTTGAGTCTGTATAAACATCAACAAGCTGAAAAATAAAACCAAAGTTTTTTTTTTTAGATAATGTAATCTTGTTCAAATAGATTTCATAAAATTGGTATTGAAAAAAGTATCGTTCAGGAACCGGTATCGAAGTAAAGGTTTCGGTATCGATATCGAACATTTTTGAACGATACCCAGCCCTACTTACATGTGACTCGAATCTATTTTTCTCATGACAGTGTGAACCGTACAAACCACATGGATTCTGATCTTTTTAATTCCGATTTGTGCCACTTCCATATGTAGTACTAAATCCGATATAGGGCAGATGTTTTGTAGTGTGACCGCAGTCTGAACGGTCATATCGGAATTAATTTTATCTCACTCTAGATCAACTTTCGTCCAGATTCTGTGCTCATGGGAGTCACTTCAAAGATTTGACATACCCAAATGTATCAAGACAGTTGCGAAAGTAGTCAGTGGAAGTACAGTGACGTGTCAGAACTCATAAGTATTGCAGTGACAACTCTATATGCAAGCAAAACATAAGGGCTCATATCATAAAAGTTTCAAGACTCTGCTCTCCTGTGTCACATCCTTGTCTTTATTTTTCATATTGCCTGCGCATAATTTCACTGGCTTCTGTGGCAGATCACACTATAAATAAACACATAATTGCTTGCTTTGTCATTCGTGTTTACTTCCGTATGACAGCGTGCTGCGCAAGTGTTGCCAAGTCCACAGTTTTCCCGCAGAATTGGGATACTTTTTAATTGTTGCCGCGGGTTGTTTTTCAACTCCGTGGGTTAAAGCGACCCCACTAACGCGATATATAACCCCCAGAACACGATTGGGCTAGTTTTGGACTAGTTTTGAGAAGCAGTTGGGCAGATTTCGTTGTAAAAACCTGGCAACCCTGTTTGTATTGTTCTTTTGCGAATGCTGGTCAGTTCAGAACCATGATCTGTTCACTGGAAATCTGATATTGGCCACATTTAAGACAACAATGTGAACAGCTATACAAAAACAAATCGGAATTGAGCACTAAGGCTCGCAGTGTAAACGTAGCCAAATTGAAAAGATTTTCATGATAAACTTGTCCAAATAAATTACAGCGCCAGTATAAGACTATCTTGTCGAGCGTCTGCAATACCAAAGCTAATCTTTTTGACGAGGAAATGCACTAAATGGCATGAGTGTCGCATAAATTTGCAGGACCGGGGACCAAATATTTATGTAAGATAAATGATCACATTGCATAGCATGTTGTGTATAGATGGATGGATGAAGAGAGAGAGATAGAGATAGATGGATATAGAGTAGTAACTAACATTTTCACTTACTTTTGCCCATAATTGGCCCCTTATTCTATTCCTGTGGTGTAGCTGGGGCACATGGCCATTATAAGATTATATGATGGGTGTTTGCTGGAAAGCCTCTAGGTTATCTTATGTTGTGGATGCTAATTGAAACTAGCATAAGCCCTCTAATGAGCACTAATTGCTCTAATGAATTAGTTACAGTGAGACTTCTGGAGAGAGGACATTGCGGTCACTTCATAAGGCCTCACACATGTACACATACATAGTATGTTTATTCACAGAAGGCTTTCTGTTACTTAATGTCAGTTTTATGACAATGAATATAATTACTGTAACTAATTGTTGATGTTTGTTTTCCCATTAAACTGTAATTTAAAAAAATATATATTTTGAGTTTTTTTGCAGATGAATCACAAGAGATCAGTTTTAAGCTTTCTGTACAAATCTAACCTCTTTTTGCTTGCTTGAGATTACGATTTTGCTGTAAATAGCAAAAATACTAATAGATGTTTAATTTATTTTGTGTATTGGTTCTTTTGAACTGTCGTTTTCAGTGAGTTGATTCAGCACATCCGATTGATTTCAAGCCTTGATTTAGCTTGCAATTTCAATACAATTTCTACTCTTGATGAGTTCTGGCAATATAAATGTAACCAATATTGCAGTGATTTTAATGCACTTTTTATATAGCTTTAAATATTCTAAAGGGGATTCCAGTAAGCCGTTTCTGCATTTATTTGAAGTAGAAATCGTTTGTAACATTTTAAATGTATTTACCGTCACTTTTGATCAATTTAGTGCATTCTATCTTAATAAAAGTATGCATTTTTTTCTAAAGGAAAAAAAAATCTCACTGACTCAATGCAGTTTAGATCAAAGTTTGATTAACTTTTGTTAATCAGTTCTTTTGATTTGGTTGTTTCATTTAATTGGTTGAAACACCGACCAAATTTACCTATTTGTTTGCTTGATTACTCAAAAATCTTCACTTCTGTCTCTCACAACCATATTGTTGCACAAAAAAATGGCATATTTACATTAAATAACTGCCTAATTTTTATCTCTAACTATTGTAAATTAATCTACCTCCACCACAATATAATTCTACTACTGAGACTACCTAATATTTTATGAATGACCAATTTTTATGCTAATATAGTCATATCACGCGTGTTTATATATTTTACACTTTAGTTATTATTTGTGGGTTTTTCTCATGAGATTGATGTCTGGGAAGTGGGAGCGCTGTGCCTTAAGCTGATTGTTCTGCGTCAGAAACAACAGCCATTTTGGCTCCTTTCCCAGGGAAGCTTTCATTCAGATGTGCAAGAGGGGGGGTAGTTTGAGAGAGAAAGTTTTCGAAAGTGGTGTAAAGAAAGAGAAATGAAACGGAAAGCCATCAGCCATGTGCAGAACACACATAATTAACACACTCCGAATGGAAGCATTTCGCTGGAGTTGCTATGGAGACGGAGCATAAAGCTGGGCTTAGGGCTGTGTTTGGGCAGGGTAGTATAATTGTACCCAACCTGTGAAATAAACACAATCACAGAGGGTGATCCTCATTTTTAGACCCTGATATTGATTCACTTGCCAGCAGTTTTTTCATAATACTTTAACACAGTTTTTTTTTCTCTACTGCATTTCATCTCGCATAGATGCTCATTGCCACGGATTCACTTCACAGAAACATTCGTGTGTGCCTGAGCACCATTAAAGACCCAAACAATTCTCACTTGTGTATAAACACACACTATTGCACCCTCTCATCTCTGCTCTGCTGTTTTAAGTGGTCTGAGCTTCCCAAGGTCAAAAGATGCTCAGTGTTTGACGGGAAAGTAGTAAAAGGAGCTGCTTTGAAATATCATGGGCAATACACACAATGCATACAGAAAAAAAAAAAACCTGTGGCTGAACCATTGTACAATTGAGATATAAGATGGTAATTCCATGATAGTTTGGTGTATACTGTGGTACTGAATGATTGCTATATATATGTAGTTCCATGTATAGTGAATATATAAAATATAATAATATATATATATAAAAAAAAATTTTAATTTAATATTTTGAACCGTTCCCAATTCTGGGGTCAGCAACAATTTTCGTAAAGAAATTGTTTTATTCAGCAAGGATGCATTAAATTAATCTAAAGTGACAGTAAAGATTTGTACTGTTACAAAATTTATTTTTCAAATAAATGCTGTTCTTTTGAACTTTCTATTAATCAAAGAATCCGGAAAATATATTGAATTAACAGATTTCAATGTAAAAGTTATTTTAAATTGCAATAATATTTTTTGACCAAAAAAATGTAGTCTTAGTGAGCATAAGAGACTTCTATTTAAAAAAAAACTTACTTTTGAATGGTAGTGAATGTATTTCTCGTGCATGTATTATTTTTATGTATATATTATGCATAAGAAAGTGTATGTGTATAGATAGGTCGATATCTATATTTTTATATAACATGCAACAAACATACTTATAATAAATAACATTTATGTATCTTTGTTACATTGTTTATTATGATTAATAATTTCTTCTATTTTATTATTTTTAGTATGTATTTTGTAAGCAATATGTATGTATAGTATGAATGTATGTATAATAATAATATATACACTTGGCTATTGTGCCATTTGTCTTTTTATGCTGATTTACTGAAGAAAACATTTTCAGTGACAAAAAAATTGAAAGTGTTACCTTTGGCAAGGAAAATCTGGTGACCAGTGGATTACGAACTGTATGGAAAAGCATCATTTCTGTCCTGGGCTCACACAGTGAGGCAGGGAGTGAGCCTCGGTGTTTGCCGACTGTCTGATATTGCTCCTCAGGTAGCTAATCTATGTGAAATGGCACCACAGAGACCAACGCTCGCCCTCCAGCTTCATTCATATTCTATCATATTAACGTGGGATCAGTCTGAGATCCAGACAGCTGGGACGCGTGCGTGTGTGCTCACACGCGTGCCTTGTTTGTTCACTTTGCGACAGAATGGCCTCTGTGCCTCGGTTTCGTACTATAGGGGTGTGTGTGTGTGTGTGTGTGTGTGTGTGTGTGTGTGTAGCCTGCCATTTCAGGCAGTATTCAAAGTCAGCATCTACCAATGAGCTGAGAAGGCAAACGGCACAGCTGTTCTGGAGTCAGCAAGATCATCACAAGGCAGATAATGGCAGCATCGCACAACCTTCACCTTACATGCTCACCAGTAAATGATGAATGATTTTCTGCCTGATAAATAACTGCCTGCTCCTTTAACCTCGAGACCTCTTTGACGCTGTATTTTTTGTGTGCGCGCATGAGAGGACAGGAAGCCATCTGTGTCAGTGTGGCTACCCTGAGCTCAGAGCACAGGGGCAGAGAGATGACAGTCTCTTTGCTATGGGAAAAACATGGCTGTGTCTTCTCAAGCGTTTGAACGTGTGCACACTGTTTGTTTCTGCACATATATAAATGTGTAGGGGCAGGTGTCACAACCTCACTACCCAGCTGATCATTCTGTACTGCTCATTGGAGGACAGTGGGAGGGATGATGAGACTGATGGAGAAATTACACTTAAAATTAAAGAAAGGCATTTGTATTCATGTGTGTGTGTGTTTTTGTGCAGGTATGACTATCGTGAAATGCTGCATAATTCCACCTTCTGCCTGGTTCCGCGAGGACGACGACTGGGATCCTTTCGCTTCCTGGAGGCTCTGCAGGTGAGCACACATCTGTCCTTCGTTCTACATCTTTTTCTGTTTTTTTTCTATTGCTTTCCTCCTTTTTTTCTTTGGTTTCATTTCCTTTTGATTTCATATAGTTTTTATTTCCTTTCCTTTTCATCTTTTATTTTTTTCCTGATGTTGTCTCTTTTTTTCCCCCACTTCCTTCTATACTTCTTTAATTTCTTCCTTCCTGCCATACTTTCCATTCCGCACTTCCCTATATCCTTCCTCCTTCCTTCTCTAAGTCCTTCCAAGTTCATTCTTTTTTTCCATACTTCCCTTCTTCCTTACTTACTTCCACCCTTCCTTTCATTCTCTGATCTTTTCTTTTACACTTATTTCCCTCTGCACTCACATCCTTCCACCCTTCATTTCTTGCACACTTCCTTCCTTCCTTTCTTCCTTCCTCACTTCCTTTTGTACTTCCTTTCCTTTAAACATCTTTTATATCTTCTTTTCACACTTTCTTCCTTCTGTCATTTTCTTCCTTTTTTTCTGTTCTTCTCTAAATCCTTCCAAAATGTTTCCTCCTTCATTCTTTACTTGCTTCTGTCCATCCTTCTGCACTTACTTCCTGCTCAACTTTCTTTATTACATTCTTTGATCCTTCCTTCTTTCTCTAAATCCTTTCAAGCTCATTCATTCTTCCTCCTTTCCCTCCTTCCTTGATTATTTGCACCCTTCCTTCTATTCTCCGATCCTTTTTTGTACACTTACTTCTGCCTTTCCTTTCTTGTGCAGTTCTTCCTCACAAGTTGAAAACCCTCATGTCACTAATTATAACTGCATACTAACTCTGTCCCTTCTTGTCACCTTTTGGATGTTAATTAAAACATTAGTTGGCCCATTTATGAAACTTTCTATTTTTAACAAACGATTATCGCCCCCACTAGTTGGTTTGAAGAGATTTTATCATAAGGATGTTTTCAGAAATGTGGCCCTCACAAGCATTGTGAAAATTCCACACGCACGCATACTTTGACATCAGCTCTCACATACAGCACCCGCACCTCTTCACTTCTGGACCACTAGAGCTGAAGCCCTGCGGCTCTTGGTGCTCAGCTGACACCTTTATGACCTCTTGAGTGGCAGGTCCTCATTACGTCAAACAGCCGTCAGACACAACAGCTGCTCATCCCTCTATTTCTACACATCTCCCGCACTTCAAAGGAAACTCACTTTTCTCTCATCTGCCCCTCTTCCCTGTTTTATAGTTTTTTTTCCCATCCTACATATTTTCTCTCTCCCTTTCTGTATTTACTGTCATAACATGTAACTGTATAAGTGAATTGGATGTTGATCTGTAGGCGTCTGTATGCTGGACTCTTCGAGTCAGTATCAGTAACAAGGCTAATGGCTTTTCTGGCATTCAGTAGAAGCAATTTAATATGCTTCCCATTGTGTTTGTTCTGTTTCTTATTTATCCATGTGTTTTCTCTCTATGTGCTGTCCTGTAATCAAAACACAGCACATATGACTCACGCTGTGACCCCATCGCTCTGTCTGTGTGTGTTTGTGTGTTTGTAGGCGGCCTGTGTGCCAGTCATGCTGAGTAACGGTTGGGAACTCCCCTTCTCAGAGGTCATCGACTGGAACACGGCTGCTGTGATCGGGGACGAGAGGCTCCTGCTGCAGGTCTGAAATCCATTGAGTTTTTATTACATTATTTCCAGAATCTCTTTTGTATTCTACCCAAATACTTTAATAGTGGGGCCAGACATTGGGGCTGAAGTCAGCTTGGTTAGAACTTTTAGACCACCTCAGCCTGTTAGCTGGTTAATTGTATTCAAAATCACCAAAACTAATTTACCCCAAATCAGTGATTCCCATACAGATATACATGTATCTCAGGGAGGTTCCAGGAATTCCTTTGTTAAAGAGAAATCATGTCATCATTTGTTCGTGCTCATATCATTCCAAAGCTATATGACTTACTTTCTTCAAAATATCTTCATGTGATGAAGACTTTTTGGGTGAACTGTCTCTTGAACAGTGGAAATCCTGGAGCTTCACAGGAATTGTGACTAAATTCTTATTATATTAAGGCTGTCAAAAGATTAAAGTATTCACAATTAATCCTGTCATCTTTTTTTTTTATTCTTTATTTTATTTTTTTATGCTTTTAATTCCTTTTTAAAGACAGAAAAAATCATTTTGGTTCGCTCGGAGGGAATATATAAAAAATTACTTGTTAAGCTTTATAAAGAATATATCTTTGGATTTGAGACTTTAGTCTTTGCAACTTTACAGATCTTCTTTATGCACCAAGAGCTTGTAACACTCCAAAGAGAAAGGAAAAAGTGAAATCGCATCATATGACCCCTTTAAAACTATTTTTATTAATTTAATAATTTATTTAATTAACTGTAATAAATCATTTTAATTTAATAATTCATTTTATTATTATTTAATATACTGTTTTAATAGTATTAATGTTAATGATTAATGATATTCAATATGCCTTTAGATATATGCACATTTGTGTTGATGAAGAGGAATATACTGATGGGATTGAGACAAAACAGGTTGAAAACACTGGTTAGACTTGGATAGTGTTTGACATATGACTTTTGGTCCTGGATCAAGATTCCTGTCAAACTAACACTCCAAAGAGAAAGGAAAAAGTGAAATCGCATCATATGACACCTTTAAAACTATTTTTATTAATTTAATAATTTATTTAATTAACTGTAATAAATCATTTTAATTTAATAATTAATTTTATTATTATTTAATATAATAGTATTATTAGTGTAACTACTTCCCCTGCTTCTTTGATCGACATGCCATTGCGGTCAATGTTTAGCAACTGACAGTGTCATACAATGCATAAGCATCTACAATCAACAAATCACCACAATTAAGCCCAGAAGACTATGAGCTAGTGACAGAGCTGTCAGAGCCCCTCTCCCCTACCTCCCACAGCATGGGTACAGCGTTGTTGCAATTACAGCTAGCATCCAAAGAGTTGCTTTCATCCGCTGCCCTCCATTTGGAAGATTGCGGCCATCCTGTTGCGAGATTGAGTCGTCAATCACATGTCTTCAGTCACTAAAAGGGAGGACTTTTAGCTGAGCTAGAGGAACAGTCTTTCATCAGCCGCTCAGATTGGGTTTTTAAGATGACAGGTGGGGTTCTGCAAGGTTGAAAGACCACGGCTTAATATCAATGCTCGTGTCAAATGGTTATTGACTGCGCCAGGGGGAGCAAGAAGAAAACACAGGGGAAACACTCAAACTTGTGCTTTATATTGGATAATATAATATAATATAATATTAAAAGTTTTTTAAAGGGCTGCATTTGTTTGCTAAAATACATTTAAAGCAATATTGTGAAATATTACAATTTAAAATAACGGTTTTCTATTTTAATATATTTTAAAATGTAATTTACTCTTGTGATGGCAAAGCTGAATTTTTCAGCAGCCATTACACCAGTCTTCAGTGTCACAGGATCCTTCAGAAATTATTCTAATATGCTGATTTGGTGCTCAAGAAACATTTCTTATTAGGTATTATCAGTGTTGAAAACAGTTGTGCGGTTTAATATTTTTGTGGAAAAAAACATTTTCAGGTTCTTTTGATGAATACAAAGTTCAAAAGAACAGCATCTATTAGAATCATTATAAATATCTTTGCTGTCACTTTTGATCATTTTAAAGATCAATTAATTTCTTAATAATAAATGATCCCAAACTTTTGAACAGTAGTGTATATTACATTATATTATGCCATTTTAATGAAAGTATAATTCTTGAATATGACATAACAAAATATTGACAATTTAAAGCATATATAAATTAAACTAAAACACACACACAAAAAGTCTGTTTGAGAATCTGTTTGGTTACTGCTAAATTACACACTTCACCTTGAATGCCTCATGTTTCTTTACAATATTAATTGAATGCTTCGATTTGTGAAGATTGACATGCATGATTAGTCCTAATTACCATTATTTATGCCGAACGAGTTTATCTTCCTCATTCACCTTCACACCTGAACTAATTATGCAGCTGTGATTCTGTCTATAGAAAATGTCTGTATTTGTGTTCGAAATTTCTATTTGTGTGCGGTGGAGGTTGTCTGTGGAATCTCACTATCCTACATCTGATGAATGCACTCCAGATGCTGCTCAGTAAATTCTACAAGACTTTTGTCATTTGTACTACAAAAAAGCCTCCAGGCTAGAATTAAGAAGCTACAATGAAGACACAATCTCAGAGACATCCAGCTTGTGTGAAAACCCATTCCAGTTGCCAACGATTAGGCCGTCACTAAGCCAAGCCGCTTTCAAACCAAGGGGCACAATATAAACCAAAAACAACGACGACAACAAAAAAGCCTATCAGTCTTTTGTGTCTTTTTACAGCAGCCATTCATCGCTGAGAGCCTCACTCAAGGCCAGAGAAGCAATTGCTTGTCTTAATGCTGGGGCAGCTGATTGGCACAATGAGGGTGGTGAAATCGCTGGAGCATTGGATATTTTGTCTCATAGTTTATAGGCCCAGAGCTGCACCTCAATTTGAAGTGTTATTTCGAAACATTAATTTGCCCTTTCACAAAGACTTCTCCAAATGACAACTTCATAGTTCTCGTGGTTGGGGAATTTAGCTGGAATTGATTACGATTTACACGGGCTGTAATGCAGGCTGTTTATTTGTTTGTTTACTTGTTTGTGTAGATCATACAGGACCGAGTGCTTCAGCAGACCTCCAGGAGCAATCTGATGTGGAACAGTCATCCCGGTGGACTTTTTACACTGCCCCAGTACTCATCCTTCCTGGGCGACTTTCCTTTCTTCTACTCCAAACTTGGTAATTAGACAATCATCATCTTTATAGCGCACAGTTTTTCCAAAGTTAAAGACAAAAGCTGTTTCTAAAATCTTTTCCCTATAGTGCACTATTTTGAAGGTTTGCCATTTTTTGTAGTGTTGTCCAAATTCTGAGTGAACAACTTCATAGAGATTTCTTGGTAACACTTTAGAATGGGGAACACACATTCACCATTAATTCAGTTTTTCCTCAATAAACTCATAAATAGTAAGGTAGTTGTTAAGTTTAGGTATGGGGTGGATTAAGGGATCAAAATATGGTCATGCAGAAAAAGGTATTAATATTTGATTTATAAGTATAAAGATTTATTTTCATCATGCCATCCATGAACCCAAACCACAAAGCTGATGATGTTTAGTTACAAATCATGTAATAATTAATAATTGAATAATAATAATTTATGCATTTAGCAGACGCTTTTATCCAAAGTGACTTACAGTGCATTCAGGCTATACATTTTTTCCCTGGGAATCGAACCCACGACCTTTTGCGCTGCTAATGCAATGCTCTACCACTGAGCCTTAGGAACATTATTATACTGGAGCAGCATTTTCTTCTCTCACTCACTAGTTTGTTGATTTACAACAAATGAGTTTATTTTGTATGTAACATTTACTGTATAGTGAACAAGTGAGTGATTTTGGACAGAGCAAAAGTCTTTCTGACTTCAATATTGTGACACCTTTTCTCCTAAACTTTCAGAAACTTGTCCTGCATGACGTTTTGAGGTTATGTTCAAATGTTTCTGGAATTAATGAGCTTTCTAAGACATGGCAGACAGGCATTATGGGACTTTCAGATCCTCTCTCGTCTTTTACAGACATGGGTCTTGTCATAGCCAAATTTGCGACTAGCCTCATTCAAAACCCAAGTTGTGTTGTCTCTGGTTCTCTCGTTTGTAATCATCTGATTTATTTTTAAACACCCTCTCCTGCCATCTCTTAATTGCAGAGGTGTCTTGATATCTAAAAATTTACCATGTAGCTAAGTGATAACCATTGTACGACGTGATAGATTATCGACCAGCCCTGTGTAATTGGATTTCAAAATCCATATTCACAATCTAAAGTCGTGCATCGCCACAGTTGCTAATGCAGCCCAGGCATGCCTCTATCTTAATCTGCACTGTTTGTCAGGCCAATCAATATGAAGCCGTTGATTGAGCTCCTCTTGTTAGTGGGAAAATGTAAGTGTGAATAAAATATGCTAACCAATAATAATGATCATCTTGTATATGTGCAAGAATTATCATATTGGATTGTCACCGCTGCACCAATTAAACATGGTGAGTTATTTCGAGATGGTGCCAACTGTCAGTTTTATTATCTCATGGGCAAAGCGGACAATAGACGAAAAAGCAATGCATCTATTGAGAGATTAAAAACAATGTGCATGATATTAATGCCATTATCATTGATTGTAATTAAACATGTAGTCTATTTAATAACTGTAAAACGTGGATTATTTATCTCCCATTAAATCCCACATTACTCATACCACTAAATCATTGTGCTTTGAAGTATTTTATGGATATATACTGCTTATCAAACTCACAGGAGATCTGCACAGAGCTCTGTAGAAAGCGTCACAGAATCTGAACTTGAAAGACTGTCATTCAATAAGCTGTATGCATCATTCACCCTTTGTTTATTTGTTAAATATTTGATCAAATATTATATTTTTTATTAGATATTTTACGTTTTACTACGTTTAAATCCATTCAACAGAATTCCATAGATTTCCCCCCCAAGACCTGAGCAAAAAAAAAAAAAAGTACAGTGAACAGGTGCAGCATAGATCTGTTAAATCATTTTTGTCTGATTATGGTTCCTTTTGTCTGATTATGGTCCTTTGAAACTAATTCTCCTGTGTGTTTTTTTTTTTTAGGGATCAAGCCGAATCCCAGGTTCACTGCTGTTATCCATGCAGTCACACCCCTGGTTTCTCAGTCTCAGCCTATTCTCAAGCTCCTCGTCTCAGTGGCAAGGTCCCAGTACTGTGCTCAGGTAACATCCACTTCTTTTGATGGTTTATTAATTAATTAAAACAATGGAAAATCATTGCAATATATATATCAGTATTTGCTGAAAAAAGTCCCCAATTAAAATGGGGCCTTTGCACCGCTTTAGTTCCAGACCTAAATGTACAGTACTAAAGTACTGGGACGATTTTGCGTGAACTATTTCCCAGTACCATTTAAAGGGTTGCATTCGCACCGACAGTGTGTACTAGGAAGTGATGTAAGACGGTCGACAGCGACGTCATTTGTGCGCGGCGTTCAACAATGGAAACAAAGGAGAACAACGTTAACAACAGGAGAATGGAGGACGCTTTGTTCTTTCGAATTCCGAATGGATTTCCTCCATTGTGTAAATGTTCAAAAGTGCCTGCACTTCAGCGTCCATCCATCTATCGCTGTTCTCCATACTTGCGAAATAGGTTTACACAATGTTTGCAGTATGTTTACATGGCGTTTTAAATCATGGCGGATGAGGGCGTTCTCGCACACGTTTGGCCAATCAATGTCTTCTTACATCACGGGTAGTACCAGTTGTGCTGGTTAGACCCTGCTCCGGAGTAGGAGCTAATTTGGTTCTCGAAAAAGGCAGTCCGGTACTAAAATCACACCCAGTTCCGGAGGTACCCCCAAAAAGTGGGTAGTTCCACAATTAGTTCTGGTACTATGAAAATGTTCCCGCGGTGCAAAAGGCCCTAATGATTCAGAGACGAAACCTGGTTTTAGTACATTTAATTCATTTAATTTAATTCAATATTTCAATATTTTTTTAATCAATTGCACTAAATTAGTGGTTTGCAACCAGTGGGTCTTCGCAAACTTCCAGGGGCTCCGCAGGATGACTTAAAAGTATTTAAATTAATAATTTATTATTATATAATAAAATAGTCAAACTAATCTAAATTGAAATGCTAAAAATGCATCAAATCAATATCTGTTGTTCTTATGGAAGAACATGCAGTTCTTGAAATCTCAAAATGAATCATGGTTAATCAGTTTAATATATCAATAATTTCAGTTTCTGTTCATATAAAAAAAAGTCTGAAAAGAAGCAGAAATAGGGCCATACAGATAATAAATATAGTGATGGACAAAAGGAGAGTTTGAGTCAAAAATAAATAAATTGACAGCCCTGCTATAATTCCTATAACGATAAAAAAAACCATCTGTATCAGAATCGGAGCTGACTGCTGTTTTTGACATGATCTAGTTACTTAGTTAACTTTTTGACTGCTTGAGGCTTCCCATTAGGCTGTTTGACATCTGAACTTCAGAAAATGCTGAAATTAGTTTATGCAATTTGATCTGATGAGGATACAGATCGATGTTGTTTTCCTCTTGAAGATGAGTGGATATCTTTCAATGTTAAAAGCGATTTGAAGTGTCATACTTTCGGTGCATCTGGACGACTCGTCTCTGCCGCCCCCTCAGTTTACACCCCTCTTAAACCTCAGGGACTAAACCAGAGCCCAGCAGCCCATGCGTTTCCATGGCATCCACTGCCTTCTGAAGTGTTCACCACCCTGGGAACCAATGTGTATTGATTCCTCTCTAAGGTGCAGGAGAGAGAGGGGCTAGTGGGGGAGGAGAATGAGGAGGAGAGGTGGGGAATTAAATGCAACGTGTCCCCGCTGACTGCGTGAAGCATGTTGCACGCACACAAGCTGGCGCTTTTCTCAGACTGTCTCCTCTCTTCTCTGTGGGAGGGCTTGAAAAGACTCGGCTGCTGAACGCTTGGCTTTTGCTTCTCTGGCGGAGCTTGAATTGAGCACGCTTTACTCCAGCTGAAGTGGAGGGCTGGGAATAGCACAACACCCTTTAGCTACAATTCATCAGCCGGAGTCTTTGCGCAGAGAAATGGAAAGGAAGCTGGGATATAAATAATCAAGGAGATGTAGAGGAGAATGACGGGTGTCTTTTGAGCTCGTTCTGGCAGGCTAGGTAACCCACCGCTGTGAGTTAGTACGCATGAACCCCCAAAACTGGGGGAAGTTGATAGTGATACTGTCTGCATTTAAAGATATTGCAGAGCACGCCACAACTAATGACAGTTAAAAATACCCATTTAAATGAGGCATATACAAAACTACTTACAGGATCCCTGCAGGTCCTTAAAAAGTCCTAAAATGTTAATTTGTGATTTGTGTTGTAGCTCATTATGTATTTATATGTTGATATTGTTAGTGTTTATTCAGGAGGTAATTGTAATAGTGTGGTGTTGTTTAGTGTGTGTTGAATGTGAGACGATGTATGCCTTGGGATGCAAGAAAATTTTGGGATGAAATTCCAACAATAAAACTGAAATTGAAAAATACATTAACACATTCAGTATATATATATATATATATATATATATATATTAATTATTTGTATTTTTTTTATGGTATCGGCACAATAATATAACATAATAATATTAATAAACACAATATAATTTCAGCAAAATCCAACATCGGTCAACCTTCAATTTGGATGTATTGATATACAAAATCAAATTTCAAATTATTATCTAAAATGTGTATTTTTAAACTTGCAGTTACCCTCTTTTGCTAAAAAAAAAAAAAAAAAAAATCCTCTTGGTTAAATGTTAACCCTAGCCTCTTTAATTAAGTAAAAGTGATGTATTTCTGAACATACATTATTAATTACTGTAAAAAGTACAGTAGCTACTCTACTCTAGTATCCTGACTTATCAAAATCAAGTAGTCTGTGGATTGAACGACTAGTCAAATAAACTGGACATGCGGAAAAAATTTGGCTTGCTTTGAGTTTAATACATTTCTAATGGGATGTTAACATAAAGTTGGACAATTTTTTGAAGACTAAATTGGTTATATCTAAGCTATCATTTGTATAATTCTCACTGCACAATTGTTCAGTTGTTGGATGACTAGTTGACAGAACTTTAGCATCCACCCCAGTACGGGGCTTCACTCATGTCGACATGCGATCTTTGCCTCGCTCCTCCATAAACGCAGTTTGCATAATCAAAAAATCCAACCTTCAGGCTTTGTTTTGTTTCTAAGAGTTTAAGTAGTTTAATTATGTCTCTGATCTTATTATAGATTATAGAATACTTGAGAGTTTGAAGAGGCCTCCTGATCCTCCTGCATGTAATATCATTAGACAGTCAAGCTTTCATTTATTGTTCTGCTCCGTGGTTTGAGAGCTACGTGACTCTGCGATGGGGAGTTAATGAAATGAAAGATGCGGTTAAGTAAAAGGCTTGATGGCTGTTTATATCACCAGCACATTAAAACAGGATTTTAAAATCAGTGCATTAATATAGTAAATGTAATAAATAAAATAAATATATATTTTTTAATTATTTAATATTTAAATATTTTATATAAATACATTTTAAATATTGTCTATTTAAATATTATTATTTATTTGTATTATTTTTGTGAATGTTAAACCTGATCAGCGAGCCTATGTCTTTACCCAATTTCACTTTCACGCCTTTATTGCTTTTCTGTCAGTTTATTCAGTGTGCGCGTGTCTGTTCGTGTTTTGATGTCAAGACCAAAGAAATGAGACCAGAGACCTAATAATATCAGCGTTTTAAATTCTCATTTATATGCATTTATTTTTCTTGTGGGTTTTTTGATAGTCTATCACTGTTTTGTTGTACATGTAAATGTCCCTGAAAAATCCCCCTGAAAGTGTGCAAAGGGTGAGTTCAAATACTCGAGTGCTCTTAATCAGTTGTTTAACCCCGCTCTGTGAACTAACTGACTTCTAAATCACAGACACTCTCTGAGAGGAAGGGCCCCTCTTAAAATGTTCCACATGAAACATTTATGAGTGTTAACGTAAAACCAGAGCCAGAGGTGTAATCACTCAAAGACACTTGAAAGTGACAAAACAAAATGAATTTAAAATAAAAAAAACTCACGGCTATGACGAGCTGTAAATTGAAACTGACATTGCATTACAAATTTGCGACATTCCAGGCTAATGCTAAAACCAGATAAACATTTACAGAAATGTGTGCGAACTTCACGGAGTGAAAGTCCCTGAGACCTTTCAATGTGGCATGTTTGGCATTCACGGCATACGTTTTACTGTCACATGCTCTGTTTAAGTGTGGCTTTTTAATGAAGTATGACTGTGTATGAAAGTATGGAACTGATTTGTATTATTTATTTTCTTTGGAAAGAAACGTGCGACTGGATCTGATTTTAGTCTTTCTGCCCCCAAGGCCTCAGTAAAATAAATGTACTGTACAATTCAAAAAAATGCATGGTTTTGAAAATTGCCTTGTTTCTGATCTCTCTTTCTTTGTTTTTTTTTCAGATTATTGTATTGTGGAATTGTGACAAGCCTTTACCTGCCAAGCATCGATGGCCGGCCACCTCAGTGCCCATTATTGTAATTGAAGGAGAGAACAAGGTGATATACAGTATGGTTTCTTTGAGATTTCAATAAGGTTTCCCAAGTTGTTTCCACTTTTTGACAAATGACATTATGACAGCATTAGATGTGTCACAAAGTCTAAAAATAAATGCATGAAACTTTGTGAACGCTGGTTTTAATGTATACACTCCTGTTCCAAAGTTTGGAGTCAGTTAGATTTTTTATTTAGTTTTTGTAAATTAATGCTTTTATTCATCAAGGCACCTTAAATTGATTAAAAGTAACAGTAAAGACTTCTATAATGTTACAAAAAAATCTATTTCAAATTAATGCTGTTCTTGTGAACTTTCTATTCATCAAAGAATTATATCAAATGTATCAGTTTCCACAAAAATATCATGCATCACAATTGTTTTCATTGACATTTAGTCAAGTCACCTTTATTTCTATAGCGCTTTTAACAATACAGATTGTGTCAAAGCAACTTTACAGCATTATATAGGAAAATAGTGTGTCAGTAATGCAAAATGACAATAGAGTCATTTAATTAGTCATTTAACAAGACGCTTTTATTCAAAGCGACTTACAAATGAGGACAATAGAAGCACTCAAAACCAACAAAAAGGCAATAATATGTAAGTGCTGTGACAAGTCTCAGTTAGCCTAACGCAGTACATGTAGCAAGGTTTTTTTTATTATAATAAATATAAAGAAAACAAGAAGATAGAATAGAAAAAGAATATAGAATGCTAGTGTTAGAGGCTTTTTTTAAGAAAACAAGTAGTAAGAATATAAATATAATAGAGAGTGCTAGAGTTAGATGGTCAAATGAAGATGGAAGAGATGTGTTTTTAGCCGATTCTTGAAGCTGACGAAGGATTCAGCTACTCGAATTGAGCTGGGCAGGTCATTCCACCAGGAGGGGAACAGTTAATGTAAAAGTCAGTGAAAGTGATTTCAACATTGATATTAATAAGAAATGTTTCCTGAGTATCAGATCAGCATAGAATGATTTCTGAAGGATCATGGGTAACACTTTAGTATAGGAACCAATTCTCACTAATAACTAGTTGCTTATTAGCATGACTCTCATTAACATATTGTCTGTTTATTAGTACTTATAAAGCACATATTCTGCAAGAATCCCTAATCCTACCCCATACCTAAACTTAACAATTACCTACTAACTATTAATGAGCAGCAAATTAGGAGTTTGAGGCAAACATCGTAGTTAATTGTTTGTTAATAGCAAGAATTGGACCTTAAAATAAAGTGTGACCGGATCATGTGACACTAAAGAATGGAGTAATGGCTGCTAAAATTAACATTTCAAAATAGAAAAATTGTGGGTTTTAATTGTTCTAGTATTTCACAGTATTGCTGTACTTGATGAGCATAAGAAAATCCTTTCAAAAACATTTTGAATGGTATATATGTAATGTTTTTCATTGGTAATGAAAGTTATTGGCCTGATAAAGTCTGTCACAAAATTGTGACTATATTTATATGTATTGCAGTCAAATATTAGTGACACACAACAGAACATCCTGCACTTTTATAGGTGCTCGTAGGGCTTGTGTGGATGTTTCTGGTGTAGGCTAAAGCTGTGGAACAGAGAAGAGGGACTGTGAGTGTGAGTGTTGTTTCCCAGTGTTTGGAGCGGAGAGGGATTAGTTTTCCTCTGGCTGAGGGAAGAGAGCAGTGAAGTAGTGCCAGTCAGCCTGTGGTTTGTACGGCTTGTGGCAGTCTTGTTTACAGAGTAGTGTGTGTGTGTGTTCCCACCCAGACTAGCTGACGAGGAGACAGCTCTTTTAAGCCGTGATTGACAGCCTGGTCTCATGCCACACTGAAGTGTTGCTTTAGGCATTTTCCTTATTAAACACTCCCATTTCTACATTATATGAGATCCTACAGAGAATACCATGCCTTTCAGACTCACTTCCTGTGGTAGAGCTGTGCTGCACTGGATTTCATTAAGGACTGCATGAAACAACATTAACTTCTTACTGAGAATTGGTTTAATTTGATTGAAGCGTAAAATTCCAAGGGAAGTAAGATAAGGCGGGACTTGGTTTTAGCCATTGCGATTGGATGGTGAAAAACTATTTTGTGTAATTTTGTGAATATTAAATTTCCTGTCCATGCAAGCTGACTTGCGTCAACAGAAAAATTGGAAAAGGCAGAGAATATTTTAATAATACATTTAAAAAATAATAATTTAATCCTTTTTAAATGTTTTTATTTTTATTTTTTTAATTAACAAGCATGCAAAAACATGCACTGTGATATGATTGTAAATAAGGGCAATTTAATTTTTTTTTTTAGTAGGGAATTTTAGAAGTGATGCACACTAATACATTTTTTACGAAGACCAAAATTAGCATTTTCGTTTAGCCAGAAACCAAACCAAAAAAATGTGGTTATTCAATCTGGGTAATTGAACCTTGCTGTTCACAGTGTTGTTTTCTCATGTGAAAAATTAAGCCAGTTAAAGTTCTAATGCATTTAGCCAAGCTAATCCATGTTTTGTGCATGAAATGGACGCTCGCTGACACAGTCAAAACACAAATATTTTCTGTTTAAAACTTCTTAGTTGTTACTATTAGTAGTAATGTATTAGTGGCGGAAAATGATCATGAAATGCATCTAAGGGAAATCTACTTGAAACATGACTCAACTCAATTTTCAAACTTGATTCTGTGGTGCGGCAGTATGGCGTCTGTGGATTTGAAGGAGAGAAATGTGAGACGTCCAGCGTTAGATTTAATCCTGACTTCACGGGGCTATCACTCACCTGCACGTGCCTCATCTTTCACCTTCATATTGTGGCTGTGGCTTTCTAGATGTGGAGTGTTCCCTGCGGGCACTGCTGGCAGACTGCTCATGTGACTGAGGGGGGATTTACAATGGGAAGCACATGTGTATTATTTCCTGTTTAGTTGTGCTTTTAGACACCGTCTTCTTTCGGTGTATTTATGACTCCGTTTGTCACTTCCTGACACTGTTTTGACGTTTAGTGCCATTGAGGCTTGATTTTTCCATGTGTGTTTTGACAAAAGTTAAATAAAATGTTTGCATGTTTATGAAGCACTGTGAGGGGATGTGTGTGGGTGGCCTGTTGTTGTATGCGTCTGTGACAGGACTTCAATGTGTCTCGTTTTGTAAATTTCTGCATCTTATTAGTGATCAACCACACATGCACAACAGTAACCAAATATTTGGAGTTTAATCCAAACAGAGAAAAATATGAAGAGAGGCATTTTCCTTTTATACAAGCTTTCTATCTGAAGTCTTTAGATAAAATCTGACCGTACATATTTATTTTCTCTCTGTAGGTCATGAGCAGTCGGTTTCAGCCCTATGACAGTATCATCAGCGATGCAGTGTTAAGTCTGGATGAGGACACTGTGTTGTCAACCACTGAGGTATGGACTATAATTCTCCTGCTCTCTGTGTCTCTCTGACTCACACATCAGCAGTGAGGGTGACTGCCGTCCTGAGCTCTGTTAGCCTGTGGCCCTGCAGCACTGCTGAAGACGGCGCTTCCTCCTGGAAAGTTTCCTTTTTCATTTTCTATCACTATTCATGGCTGTAAATGTCATCTTTCTTTTCTGGGGTCTTCGACAGGAGGTCAGAGACGTTTTTATTTTAGCTTTGTCAAAGTGAATGTTTGCGATTTAATGACACATTTAATGTAGCTACAGTTATTAATGATGTTAATTAAAAAAGATTTGATTTGAAATAATCAAAGCTGATTGAAATGTTTGTTTAGATTGAAACCGATCAGCCCCTGTTTTTGGGAAAGGTTTTTTTGGTTGTTTTTTTTATGTTTTATCATTATTAAACAAACCAAGATGGTACATTAAACTAAATTAATTTATTTGAATCATTTACATTTACATTACATACATTTAATTAACATAGTTATCATCAAAACTCAATATATTATATATATAAAATAAAATAAAATAATTATAGATAATAGCTATAAAATCTAAAAAATACTACATACATAATACAGATGTGTGTGTATGTATGTGTACAGTTTGTTGACAGTCATGTGTATAATTTTATATATAAAAGTTTAGCCAGTCATAACAGAGGTCATTTACTTATGGGTACAGTACAGTAGCCAGAATACCCTGAAAGGATCAAACAGATGAAAAATGGTGGAAGTTTTTGTTGGAAAACAACTTGAATAACATCATAAGTGTGCCTCAGGGAAAGAGACTGCTCCTTTCCTGGCCCTATATTAAAAATAGCATCCATTGCAGCTAACAATAGGGCAGATGTCGGATCCGTAACCCTGTAGCTCCTTAAAGTGAAAGACGCCTTATCGTTTGAGCAGGCTTGTGATCGCTCCCTCCTCAGCCACTCTCGGATTAAACCCCCAACCTTTCAGCTGGCAGTGCAGATTTGGTAACCACCGTGCTTCCGCCACCCATAATCAGCTCAGCATGGCCTCAGCCCTCGGTTCCTCCCTCTCTCGGCTTCTTTCTGTCCCCTGCATTAGTGGCACTCTGCAGTGAACGCCAGTGAGAAATGGCCATCCCTTATCAGAGGCAGCAGAGCCAGTTGCTGGTCACAGAGCCACTTGACGCACACAGCTGAAGTCAACCTCCTAAACCTGTCTTCCCTCCTGTGCCTTGCTCTTTTCTTCCTGAAATGGAGATCTTTAATCATGTGTTATCTTGACCACACTGCAGGGAAACTCCAATTACTCTTTCTTTCTTGAACTCCCCCTCCCAAATAACCCCATTTGTGTAGCTGGAGACTTTGGCATTACATGCGAGGCGGATGTGCTGCCGGTGGGGTTACGCCAAGGTTTCAGTGTATATAGTAAATTAATTTATTTGAATCATTTACATTTACATTACATACATTTAATTAACATAGTTATCATCAAAACTCAATATATTATATATATAAAATAAAATAAAATAATTATAGATAATAGCTATAAAATCTAAAAAATACTACATACATAATACAGATGTGTGTGTATGTATGTGTACAGTTTGTTGACAGTCATGTGTATAATTTTATATATAAAAGTTTAGCCAGTCATAACAGAGGTCATTTACTTATGGGTACAGTACAGTAGCCAGAATACCCTGAAAGGATCAAACAGATGAAAAATGGTGGAAGTTTTTGTTGGAAAACAACTTGAATAACATCATAAGTGTGCCTCAGGGAAAGAGACTGCTCCTTTCCTGGCCCTATATTAAAAATAGCATCCATTGCAGCTAACAATAGGGCAGATGTCGGATCCGTAACCCTGTAGCTCCTTAAAGTGAAAGACGCCTTATCGTTTGAGCAGGCTTGTGATCGCTCCCTCCTCAGCCACTCTCGGATTAAACCCCCAACCTTTCAGCTGGCAGTGCAGATTTGGTAACCACCGTGCTTCCGCCACCCATAATCAGCTCAGCATGGCCTCAGCCCTCGGTTCCTCCCTCTCTCGGCTTCTTTCTGTCCCCTGCATTAGTGGCACTCTGCAGTGAACGCCAGTGAGAAATGGCCATCCCTTATCAGAGGCAGCAGAGCCAGTTGCTGGTCACAGAGCCACTTGACGCACACAGCTGAAGTCAACCTCCTAAACCTGTCTTCCCTCCTGTGCCTTGCTCTTTTCTTCCTGAAATGGAGATCTTTAATCATGTGTTATCTTGACCACACTGCAGGGAAACTCCAATTACTCTTTCTTTCTTGAACTCCCCCTCCCAAATAACCCCATTTGTGTAGCTGGAGACTTTGGCATTACATGCGAGGCGGATGTGCTGCCGGTGGGGTTACGCCAAGGTTTCAGTGTATATAGTTAGTCTGTTTGTGTGTGTGTGGTGTGTGTGTGTGTGTGTGTGTGTGTGTGTGTGTGTGGTTCAATTCACTGCTGACTTGAGATCCAGCTGAGGCTCCGCCGCTGACACTTTTGATGTGTTTCAGTAATTATTTGTTTAAATGCTTTGATCTTCGAAAAAGGAGGGCATCTTCTCAGCCTGCAGCTTTGAAAGCGTGTTTGTGTATGTGTGCGTGTATCTTTGTCTGGATTTTGTCATGAGAGAGCCTTCATGCCACCATCCTCGATTCTTTATTCCTTCTTTTTAATTTGTTATACTGCTGGTTTGGCGAGTAGCTTCTAACTTGAGCTAAACGTTGCCTTGCAGGTGGACTTTGCCTTCACGGTATGGCAGAGTTTCCCTGAGAGAATCGTGGGATATCCTGCCCGCAGTCATTTCTGGGACAATAATAAGGAGCGCTGGGGTTACACATCCAAATGGACCAATGACTATTCCATGGTTCTCACCGGAGCTGCCATTTACCACAGGTACTGCATGTGGAAACCGCTGCTTCACTGGGAGGAAATTAGGGCAGTGCCTTCCAGTTACATTTTATTTGCACAGGTGTATTTCTAATGCCTAAAGATGAATACACACTGCCATTCGATGGTTTGGGGTCATTTTTTTGCCAGAAAGGAAAACTTTTATTCAGTAATGATGCATTAAATTGATTAAAAGTGAAAAGAAAGACTTTATTTAAAATAAATGCTGTACTTGTGAAATTTATATTCATCCAAGAATAATTTTTTTTTTTTTTTAAAGTTTCCACAACAATATTAACTATTCTCAACATTGTTGATGAGAAATTTTGAATGTCACATCAGCATATTAGAATGACTGTATATGATGGATCATATGATAGGTCGAGTAAACGCTTAATGAAATTCATTCGAATTATTCATACTAAAAGTTAGGTAATATGCTGGTTATGTCCAAAATCAAAAGCAGTAACCTCACAAATTTTCATAATTCTAGACATCTTTAAAATGTAGATTACCATTGCAATAATTAGACTAGGTGATATTTTGTAAATATTAATACGATTATAATAATCTTCAGGTTAAACCGAATCATGATCTTAAACAAGAAGTAGTCCAAATATAAGGATCTGTTTCTATCATGGTAACACCACAGACATGAGGATATGATTTTTCTTAAAATATCACAAAAGTATTTATATAAAATAATTTTCTTGGCAATATAATTATTTTATTATGTAATTGTATTTAATTTAACATGCATAATATTTATTTTAAATAAAGATTTTCTGATTATTATTTTTGTAAAGTTGATGGGCACCACCTGCCACCACAAATGTAGAATTATTCAATTGTCAGAAAAACATGATTTGCAGTTTCCGTAGTAAGCTAGAAACTTGCAGCAAGGACACATTTGTAGGACAAGTAGGCATTAAATATATATTTAAGGAAAATTGTGTTTAAAAAAAGAACCTATTGATTAAAAGGCTGATATTGTTTTTTTTGCAGTTAACGAAAAAAAAATCACTATCTCTTATCCAGTCCAACACTGAGCTTTTGAATTTATGATTTGGTTGTCTCAACCTGTCCTTGACTATGTCCATGCCCTCCATTCTGTCCTTTTCTCCAGATATTACCACTTCCTGTATACCAACTTCCTGCCAAGTAGCCTGAAGAGCATGGTGGACCAGCTGGCCAACTGTGAGGACATCCTCATGAACTTCCTAGTGTCTGCTGTCACCAAGCTGCCGCCCATCAAGGTCACACAAAAAAAGCAGTACAAGGAGACCATGATGGGTCAGGTAAGTGTAGATAATTAAACCTACATGAGCTTAAGCAAGTCATCTAACATTGTGCATCTGTTCCTCTTAGTCATCTCGAGCCTCGCGTTGGGCGGACCCGGACCACTTTGCCCAGCGTCAGACCTGCATGAACAAGTTCGCCAGCTGGTTTGGCGGCATGCCACTGGTCCACTCCCAAATGAGACTGGACCCCATTCTGTTTAAGGACCAGGTCTCCATCCTCCGTAAGAAATACAGGGAGATCGAGCGGCTCTGACCAGACTGGCGCCCCTTGACGGACATTTAACAGGGGGCCGCAATAGACTCACCAGAGCTGAGGAGGACCATAGTGGTTCAGTTTTCCCTTCAGCACACAAGCAAAGGACAAAGACAGCAGGATGTGACGGCCTCTGTGGACCTTCAGACACACGTGACACACTTTTTAACTCTTCGGAAGATTTAGTTTTGTTTCAAGGTTGGTAACAAATGCCACAGAAAAACTCATCTTTCCCAGCACATGAGCGAGGAGTTGGACGACAGGAGGGACGCATCATCGTGTTAGCACTTCTTCACCCCGCCACATCGAGATCCATCCATCCATCCATCCATCCATCCTCCTGCATCGGATGTCAGCATCACTTTCTCTGAATCAGTTCTTTCCAAGGTCTTGAGCCATGATTGTGTACGATTGAGCCCATGCTTTTATTTCCAAGTTTGAGGTGTTAAGGTTTTTTTCCTTTTCAAAAGACTTCATAATCATTTCGTTTCAGTGGAAGTGATTCAAGGCTATGATGTAGACAGTGAAGGTGAAAAGTTCACAGACACAGAAATATTGCAGTGTGCAAAAAAGGGCCTTAACATTACATTCAAAACGGTGGTCCCTCTTATTAGTGGCATAAAAACCATTTATACACCCTGCAGTATTTTATTTCTTATTTTCAAAAATGGTGCCAAGACTAATGAGTTGCCTTAAGTGGCTTGTCAAACCCTCCCTACCTAATTAATTCATGCAAATCCACCTTAAAGTGTATTTAAAAAACTGTACTAGAAATCCCTAAATCCTCACGTTATTAAACAGCCCGACTTCGGAAAAAAAAATTTGTCAAGAGAAAAATTAGCATGGAAACAAAGGCCGAGCTTACAGTGCAGTAACACCATCTGTTTAGGTGAGAAAACTTTCATAGACATCAGCACATGACAGGTTGCATTGTAAGGACTTATGGCTGTAATTTAAGTGAGACGTCTCTCACCTCCTCTATCTTCCCTGTCCCTGTGAAAAATGAGCTGTCCGTCAAAGTTCAATGAACACTGCCTCAATTCTCCCCTTCGGCCTCCTATTTTAAATGTGACTCCTTCGCATATAAAACTCACTCAGCCATAAATGGACACCTGGCAAATTTATGTCCCCTAGAAAGTGGCAAGTATGCTTCTATTCCATCAAAATGTACATCCATTCTTGTTGATTTCATATCAAGGGAACGGCTCTCAAGACTTTGGGTGTTGTTTCACTGTTTTCCAGAGTTAGAGTGGAGCATGTTGTCAGTCTCCGCTCACAGGTACTTGAATGTCTGATGACTTGAAGGAGTGCCGTGCTTTAGTGGCCTTTTGTGAAGGTGACTGGACTTAAAATGTGCCAGCTGTGAGCCAAAGCCTTTTTTTTTCCTTTTCATGTTTTCTGCACATAATGCATCAGAATGCGGTTGATGCTGTGACATGATGTACACTGCATATTTTTTTATCCCCCATCATGGTCAGCCCACGCTGAAATTTAAATGCATACCTGACACTGAATGTTTAGGAACCTGAGTTTCAGACTTCAATTGTTGTGCATTGTATTTTAATAAGCTATTTGACATTGAATCATGAGTTAAAGGCCTGAGAAATTTGCAGTAATGCTCCTGTGTTTCATTAACATTATCCGAATGAACTGGCCTGAATGAAATTTTAAAATGTCCATCTTGACATTAACGTTTAGGTGCTTGCTTGAATCTTGTTATACAAGTATGTGAATTAATTTCAAAGTCCCTGAAAGCTTCAACTATAATTGCCCTCTTAACAGTTGCATAAAATGTTCATTAGTTAATTAGTTGACTTTGTCATCCTTTTCTGACTTTTTTTTTAAGAAACGGCACACATCTGGTTAAGTTTTAAGTTCAGCAAATCATCTAGTTAAAAAAATTATGTCCAGCATTTATACCTATGTCATATCACACAATTAATGTCTGGCCTCGCACAATTTCAACAGCCAATTATGTACACTTCAAATACAATGTACATAATCCTTGTTCATACAGCTGGATCTGCACAATTATATATAGGATGATGCATCCAAGATGATTTTAGCAGGTAGATGTGTGCATCAGATGTCCGTTTTGATTAATATGTGCATCCCATCCCATCACGATACCCTTGCCAACACTGTCATCAGGGCTCATGATATGTCCAGATCTGCCCAAGGCCCTTGTCAGTGCACAGCATGTGTGCAGACAACACACTGATAAATGTTTGCATTGACGCCAATGTTATTTTAACTACCCAGCTTAACGTGACAATTCATTTGAGATTGGCCTGTTGAATGCTGCTGCTACCACTACACACTTGCAAGATCACCAAAGAATCTTGGCAAATTTAAACTCACGCAATTGTATTATGTTGTCGTTAGCAAACTGATTCTTGCATTTTCTATACTTTTTCATTCTGTTTCGATCATCCTGTCTCAAGGCTAACTGGTAAAATTAGCATCTGATTTATCTTACATTATGTTCTGTGATTAGCAATAAGCAATATGGAGTCATGCTCAAAAACATCACTGATCTCTCCCTGATTGTGCCTTTTGATTCAACTGAGTTGAGTTTGTGACCTCCGCTGTCACATGGGACAGAAGCGGCAAAATCGTTCAAATAAAGTTGCGTCATCTGCGGACACTAAAGTTTCACAACATCTGTTAACCACTCGACTGTATTTCTCACGTTAGGCTGTTAACCAGACTTGCATGACCACTTTAGACTATTTATGAGTAAATACCGATTTGTTTTGGGTTCTTTTTGTTCAGAGCTGTTTGTTTTGCTCCCTCCTGTCCTGACCCTTCATCCCAGTAATTAACAGAAGAATTTTTATAGAGGTAATAAAGAAATTGCAAAATGCCAATTTTGTATGAATGATTTATAAGAAAATGAATAAAGTCATATTTGATGCTATAACGACATGAATTGCATGTTTTTTTCCGATTAGAGGTTACAGATTAGGGATTACAAATAATGTAGGGTATATTGAACCATACATGCTGGAATTTAGCACTATTGATTGTGCGGTTACTGTAGACAGCTGTGCATTTTTTTTCTTTTTGAATAGGATGCTTTTATATCTAATATTAAAATCTGACCATTTGTTCTTGATTTTTTTTTTTTTTTTAAATAGAAGTCGAGACAAGCATTGGTATATGTTTATACTTAATAGATATAGCACCACACTAATATGCAATGTTTCATACAATATTTTTCTGTAAGTTATGATTGAACTATAACTATACTATACAGTTTAACCGTAAATAGCAGCCATCGCTCATGCAAAATATGAGTATACTTGCGTAAAAGGTTCATTTTAAAGCATATCTGAGTGAATGAGCAGACTGCTCAGACCTCCTAATGTTCATCAGGTTGAAAATTGAATCCAAGACAGCTGAACCGAATTGGTATTTCAACCGTGTGTTATGAATGTAGCAGAATTTCTTCAGTCCAGTCCACTCTTTTCGCTTCCTACCTTCTCTCAATTTTGTGCCTCGCTGCTCTTTCCTGCATCTGTCTTACGTGTCCCGCTGAAAACAGCTCATGAATGCAGCGAATACAGGCAGTGTATGTACAACAGTGTATGACTGCACACGTGTTTGTGAGTGTGTGTTTCAGCTCCTGACAGCCAGCATGGAGTTGATCTCCCAGATGAGGTTTCTGAGTTGGTCCATAATCATCTTCAGCTGCTGGTTCTTCTGTTTGAGTTTCTGTGATAAAAATGGAAATAAACATTTTCAGTTATTGAGCGGTTAATATGCAGCACTGGTGAGCAGAACATCACTGACATAACATTTTTCAATAGTGTAACAGCACAGCTATTTTCAAAATGATGTAGCAGGGTTTTTTTCCCCAACAACTACCTGTGTAGCATGACAAAACTCATCTTATGCCACATTATATGTCATTACTTCATTGTGCAGAGCTGTAAAGCCAGTAATGTAAGCAAACTCACAGAATAGTGTGATCAGTTGTATTCACTGTGTAGTGCATGTGCATCTGTAGCACCACAGCAACAGAAACTATATTTTGCCTGAGACATTAATTAAATGTGACGGAATAACATGGTGCTGCTGGATAATTTTGATTGGGCCCAGTCTTTGTTTTTGCATGTAGCATGCCAATAACACAAGCTGAAATTATACAGTGCGACCAGTGTATTCCAGTTGATGAACAAATGTCTTTTAATGAATCAGTCAAAAGACTCACAAACTCAAACTGGTTTGAATCACTCTAAAGAGCTACTGAACATCTGACTATCTGTAGGCAAAGATGCCCATTCTCAAAACAGTCTGAAATGGCATTAAATAGTTGTACATAATACTTAGGATGGTGGGAATGTCTTGCTTCATTTAAAGACGAAAGTAATCTAAAAATAATTAAGATGAAAATAAAGGGAAAAAAATGAAGATAAAGATTTTTTTAATCAGTCACAAAAACTTTTTTATTACATGGCGAAAATAAACAAAAAAACAATGGTGAGATGTAAACATAACTAGGGCGTCCACACCGATCAGATGATTGAGTTAGTTCATTCAGTGAAGAATTCATCACTCTGACTCAAACTGGTATCTCGAGTTCACGAGTCTTTTAAATGATTCACTGAAAAAAAACAGCTCAGAAGAGTCATTTGCTCATGAACCAGACTATAGTTGCACTATGTGCTTGTCTAGCAGTAAAATGTGATAACTATGTGAGATAACACATGAAACATGTTTTCTTGCCAATTTTTGGCATTACATTGTGCTTCTCATATTCGATTCACAAGGCAAACTCACATTCATAACTCGGGTAAAACAATTACTTTTACTGTGTTGCTGGAGATTATCACTGAAAAGCGGTGCTGAAAACACTGCTGCATGCTGTATTTGTGTAAATAGTTTAATAACATCACCTTAAGTAGGCTCAATACATTTCGTTGCTTTTGTTAGTTTAACTGCTTTATGAAAAGGACTATATAGTTATATACTCAGTAGGAGTGGAACGGTTCGCGGAAAAATTTCGAACCATACGGTTCTCCACGCACGGTTCGGCACGCGCTAGGACAGCGGTTCAACTTAAATCTGAAGGCAAGGCAAGTTTATTTGTATAGCACATTTCATACACAATGGTAATTCAAAGTGCTTTACATAAAAGAAAATAAAAAAATAATCACAACAATAAAACAAGGAATTTTAAAAGTTTGAAAATTATTTAAAAAAATGTAACACGTAAAACAATTAGGGTTCTGCTAATGTATGTTTCTGTTGATGGATGCGCATTCTGGTTTCCCAGTACATTACAACAACAGCAATAAATAAACGTGGACAAACCATTCACTCTTGTTCAATACGAATGTCTTATGCTGGAATGTGAGCAGTCATTTATTCCATCATCACCCGGGTGCTGATAGCACGCGCGAACAGGTGAGACCTGAACAGCACACGTTGATATCTGTTTAAACTAAACTCATTTAAGCTTTGCCAGTTTAAACATTTAAGAGCCAGAGGACGCGAGGCAGTGAGAAGATTTCGAAGATCATCCGAAGCCTCAGAACGCGCGCAGATATTAAGCTCTATCTGAAGTATTGTGTTTAAATAATGGACAAATTCACACAAAAATTATGTCAAAATGGCCGTCTTGGTAAGTATCCCATAGCAGACATAGCCGGCTGAACGTACTGTATCAGTGCACTGGA
>NW_015505340.1:1241542-1274909 GCF_001515645.1 Sinocyclocheilus grahami | reverse complement strand
GAAATCGGTCACTTGTCCACAGAATTAGAATCTGTACAGTGAATGGCACGTAGTGCACTATATAGGGGACAGGGAACGATTCAAACAGTGTAAATATGCTTTCCATTGAGGAAAAAAATAAGTCTGGTTTCGCGCTGTGTCACGCTAACCACCGCACTGCACACACACTCTGCTCCGGTCCAGAGACACGATAGCACGGAGCCGATCACATGCGGGAGTCGGCGCAGACCACAAAATGTATCGGAGCTATTTGAATTCTACACAGAATGCTATATTTTATAGCAATATGGATGAGATTGTGGCTGGCATACCCTGTCAAATGCGGCTTTACAGAGCTCAACGGCTCTAGCCCAAGCTGTGATATAAATGAACGCTATTGGCTATTTTAAAAAGGGGCAGGGCTGCTTGATATGTCCCGGCCTGTCTTCCTGTTTCAGTTAAAATGACGTCAACACAGAGTAACACTGCGTGTTTCTAAGCATTTCAGGGGACCTTGAATCAAACAGCAACAACAAAGAAATCACTCATTGTTCTTGATTGAATAGCTTTTGTAACTTTGATTCATCTTTAATTTATACAGTCAAATATGCAATGCTGTTTTACATTTCATTACTTTATTCAATTTCTGTACCTAAAAACTAATGTTAGGCCTAGACCCAGTTTTCCAGTCTCTCTAGTAGTATGTTATGATCGACAGTGTCATACGCAGCACTGAGATCTAGTAGTACCAGCACTGATATTTTGCCATATTCAGAATTTAAGCGAATATCATTTATTATCTTAATGAGCGCTGTCTCTGTGCTGTGAAGCATAATATGGTTTGCTATAAATAACATTCATTACTTTATTCAATTTCTGTACCTAAAAACTAATGTTAGGCCTACCTAAAAAAAAAAATAAGAAAATCACTGTTTATTTTATTTGTATCTTTACTTTATTGTATTTATTTGTGCTGTTGCTTGTAGTTAGATAGATTATTCTTATTTTCTTTATTTTTATTTGACAGTATAGTTTTTCCCTAAACATAGCACATACCGAACCGAAACCGTGACTCTAAAACCGTGATACAAACCGAACCGTGAGTAAGTTGAACCGTTCCAACCCTAATACTCAGAGGCAAGTTTTTTACATTTACTTGTTTAAGACGTGACAGCAATTCAACACAAAAAGCAAGCTGATAAAGTCAAGATGTTTAGCTGTTTTTCAACCAAACTGAAAGGGGAATAAATGTGATACAAGCCACTTTGTGGCATGATTGCTGGTGTTGTACTGGACACAGCAGGCTAGAAACAGCGAGAGGTTCTCTGGCCAAAAACACCTTGTCAAAGGAAATGTCTAGAGGAAAATGTCATTCAAACTGACGCTCTTTATAACAGTTCTGTGCAGAAGAGCATCTCTGAAGCTTCATGGTTTTGGTCCACAGCAGAAGAATAATGCGCTTATACAATCCCACCTCATGTCAATGGTACAAGCTAGTACAGGAACCCTTAAAGACAAACAGTGCTCTATTTAGATGCTGTAGTGTATGGGCATTGTTACTGACCATCTGTATCCCTATATAGCCACAGTCTACCCATTTGAAATGAATAGCCTACTTCCACTGGGACAATGCACCGTGTCACAAAGCATTAATCATCTTCACCTTGTTCTATTGTGGGAATAGCCTGTGACTTCAGCTTGTTCCAATGACAACACGGTCCCCTGATCTCAAACCAATAGAGCACCTTTGGGGTGAACTGAAATGAGAGGTTCATGCAGCCTGTAAATGGGCAGAGGCTGTGTGATTGTATTGAGTTAACCGCTGAGGAATTCTTCCAGCATGGTCTGCTGAATCCTTGCCACAAACAACTCAGACAGCTCTGGAGGCAAAGCAGTGTGCTGATCTGTACTACACATGTGTACCTAACAATGGACATTGCGATATAGCTAGTGATACATGTATTTAATATATTCAATTTAACAGAGGAGCTGACATGACATTTTTAGCCGTGACAGCAGAGCACTGAGATAAAACTGAGATACATTTTGCTCTGGATTCTTTGGTCAATAGATAGTCTCTGCCTCAGGCGTCATGCCCACAGACCGCTGGCTGAACATCTGATGCATGAGGCACACAAAATCGGAAGCACCTCGGGAGTTTTGAAGTCTGATTGGATTGGTTGAATTCTATAGGAATTCCAGGAGATGTGTGTGTCGTCATGATTACGTTTTTACAACTGAAACAAATATTTTGCAATTTGTTTTAAAAATCGAATGCATCCTTGATACTGCTGAATAAAAGCATTTTAAAAAAATGTACCCCAAACTTTTAAATGGCAGCATATGGGCTTAATATCTACAACCTTATTGCACAAAAGTTCACACACAAAAAAATTATTCTGTATAATACATTTTAGGCAAATTGCTCACAGCAGGCAATGGTAATGGTGCTTTAAAGATAATGAACTTCTCAACCTACTAGGAAAAAGCAGAGCTCCAGGAAAAGGTCTGGTGGGATCAGCAGCAAGAAATGACCCTGGTGAGCTGAACTTCTGTCTAGCACCATTAAGACACAATAAAGACTCAGTATAAGTGAACTGGTCCCAGTTGGTACAGGACAGAACACTACATTGATCGCTTCTTCCTTTCTTAGCAGGGTCAACCTGGATCATGATTGCTCCAGGAAAACTGACAGGAAGAGAGTCTGAGGCACTTGTTGTCAAGCAGTCCTGAGGCAAGCTCAGAGGACACAAGTCTCTCATAGAGCAGAGACGTAAAGCCTCACTTGATCATGATTCTCAGTACAGATGTTAACTTTGATAAAGGGCTCTCATCATCACACTGGCTTTCAGCATTTAAGTAGTTCAGAAGTTAGCAAGAAGGCAATTGGTTGGTGGCAGCCCAGCTCTCATGACAAAACGGCTTACGTAGTGCACTATATAGGGGACAGGGAACGATTCAAACAGTGTAAATATGCTTTCCATTGAGGAAAAAAATAAGTCTGGTTTCGCGCTATGTCACGCTAACCACCGCACCGCACACACACTCTGCTCCGGTCCAGAGACACGATAGCACGGAGCCGATCACATGCGGGAGTCGGCGCAGACCACAAAATGTATCGGAGCTATTTGAATTCTACACAGAATGCTATATTTTATAGCAATATGGATGAGATTGTGGCTGGCATACCCTGTCAAATGCGGCTTTACAGAGCTCAACGGCTCTAGCCCAAGCTGTGATATAAATGAACGCTATTGGCTATTTTAAAAAGGGGCAGGGCTGCTTGATATGTCCCGCCCTGTCTTCCTGTTTCAGTTAAAATGACGTCAACACAGAGTAACACTGCGTGTTTCTAAGCATTTCAGGGGACCTTGAATCAAACAGCAACAACAAAGAAATCACTCATTGTTCTTGATTGAATAGCTTTTGTAACTTTGATTCATCTTTAATTTATACAGTCAAATATGCAATGCTGTTTTACATTTCATTACTTTATTCAATTTCTGTACCTAAAAACTAATGTTAGGCCTACCTAAAAAAAAAAATAAGAAAATCACTGTTTATTTTATTTGTATCTTTACTCTATTGTATTTATTTGTGCTGTTGCTTGTAGTTAGATAGATTATTCTTATTTTCTTTATTTTTATTTGACAGTATAGTTTTTCCCTAAACATAGCACATACCGAACCGAAACCGTGACTCTAAAACCGTGATACAAACCGAACCGTGAGTAAGTTGAACCGTTCCAACCCTAATACTCAGAGGCAAGTTTTTTACATTTACTTGTTTAAGACGTGACAGCAATTCAACACAAAAAGCAAGCTGATAAAGTCAAGATGTTTAGCTGTTTTTCAACCAAACTGAAAGGGGAATAAATGTGATACAAGCCACTTTGTGGCATGATTGCTGGTGTTGAACTGGACACAGCAGGCTAGAAACAGCGAGAGGTTCTCTGGCCAAAAACACCTTGTCAAAGGAAATGTCTAGAGGAAAATGTCATTCAAACTGACGCTCTTTATAACAGTTCTGTGCAGAAGAGCATCTCTGAAGCTTCATGGTTTTGGTCCACAGCAGAAGAATAATGCGCTTATACAATCCCACCTCATGTCAATGGTACAAGCTAGTACAGGAACCCTTAAAGACAAACAGTGCTCTATTTAGATGCTGTAGTGTATGGGCATTGTTACTGACCATCTGTATCCCTATATAGCCACAGTCTACCCATTTGAAATGAATAGCCTACTTCCACTGGGACAATGCACCGTGTCACAAAGCATTAATCATCTTCACCTTGTTCTATTGTGGGAATAGCCTGTGACTTCAGCTTGTTCCAATGACAACACGGTCCCCTGATCTCAAACCAATAGAGCACCTTTGGGGTGAACTGAAATGAGAGGTTCATGCAGCCTGTAAATGGGCAGAGGCTGTGTGATTGTATTGAGTTAACCGCTGAGGAATTCTTCCAGCATGGTCTGCTGAATCCTTGCCACAAACAACTCAGACAGCTCTGGAGGCAAAGCAGTGTGCTGATCTGTACTACACATGTGTACCTAACAATGGACATTGCGATATAGCTAGTGATACATGTATTTAATATATTCAATTTAACAGAGGAGCTGACATGACATTTTTAGCCGTGACAGCAGAGCACTGAGATAAAACTGAGATACATTTTGCTCTGGATTCTTTGGTCAATAGATAGTCTCTGCCTCAGGCGTCATGCCCACAGACCGCTGGCTGAACATCTGATGCATGAGGCACACAAAATCGGAAGCACCTCGGGAGTTTTGAAGTCTGATTGGATTGGTTGAATTCTATAGGAATTCCAGGAGATGTGTGTGTCGCTTTCTTTAACAGTTCACCGTCATGATTACGTTTTTACAACTGAAACAAATATTTTGCAATTTGTTTTAAAAATCGAATGCATCCTTGATACTGCTGAATAAAAGCATTTTAAAAAAATGTACCCCAAACTTTTAAATGGCAGCATATGGGCTTAATATCTACAACCTTATTGCACAAAAGTTCACACACAAAAAAATTATTCTGTATAATACATTTTAGGCAAATTGCTCACAGCAGGCAATGGTAATGGTGCTTTAAAGATAATGAACTTCTCAACCTACTAGGAAAAAGCAGAGCTCCAGGAAAAGGTCTGGCGGGATCAGCAGCAAGAAATGACCCTGGTGAGCTGAACTTCTGTCTAGCACCATTAAGACACAATAAAGACTCAGTATAAGTGAACTGGTCCCAGTTGGTACAGGACAGAACACTACATTGATCGCTTCTTCCTTTCTTAGCAGGGTCAACCTGGATCATGATTGCTCCAGGAAAACTGACAGGAAGAGAGTCTGAGGCACTTGTTGTCAAGCAGTCCTGAGGCAAGCTCAGAGGACACAAGTCTCTCATAGAGCAGAGACGTAAAGCCTCACTTGATCATGATTCTCAGTACAGATGTTAACTTTGATAAAGGGCTCTCATCATCACACTGGCTTTCAGCATTTAAGTAGTTCAGAAGTTAGCAAGAAGGCAATTGGTTGGTGGCAGCCCAGCTCTCATGACAAAACGGCTTCTTCTTATCGAGCACTGAAAGTCACCGTGGGCTGCTTAATAAACGTCAATGTGACCTCAAGTCTAATAGGCACTTTAGTATGTACTTGTACAGTGATATTCTGACTACACAAGGGATAAATCACCCAAAATGCACTTACTTACTCATCATCATGCCACTCGTTTTTGCCTAAAAAATGAAAGTTAGTGGGGGCCAAAACAACAATTGACATGCACTGACAAAAAACACCAAGACATTTTTCATAATACCTTCTTTTTAAGAAAGAAAGATCATACGGTTTTGGAATGACATGAGGGTGAATAAATGATGACAGAATTTTCTCTTTTTTTAATAAACTACTCCTTATAGTAGTGCTATCATGGACAATAGGAAGTAATATTTGAGGACTATTTGAATTTTGCTGTCTATAAACAAATTCATTAAGTGGTGAAGACAATCAAAGTAAAAAACCTGCATTTACTTTTCATATAATTCAGTCCTAGGCTCAAACATGGCATCTCATTTCGCCTCTCCCTTCATCCGATTATCTTACATCATCGACTCACGATGAGATCAAAGCAGCCTCCCTCGATAATGTGTGCAGAGGGAAGAGTTTTTGATCAAAATGCGAACTTATTAAAATTCAGGTTCGTTCAAATGTGCTATGTTTTACACTCTGAGTGACAGCTGGATGACGTGCTAGGACCAGTGCACCAGTTTGCAAAGACATTTTTTTTTTTTTTAATGGCACCCAAAACTGAGAACTACAAATTAGTCTCTGAGGTCTGAATGGATTAAAAACAACTAATACAAGAGAGCTATCGAGAACTGTGGCTTAAATACCAGTTAATATGTGTTTATTGCAGATACTGATCAAAGAGAACATTTTAGTAGAATTAAACGAAATGCAGAAACTGTCTGTAGAACAAGCCTTCATTATAAAAGCTGTGACCTTGGATTCCACATGGCTAATCCGCCTTGTCTCTCTCGACTCGTTTCAGCATTTCTGTTTGCTGAGATTGAGCAGGAATTACTAATGCAAGTGTCTGTGAGTGAACCAAGGGGATTACACTGACTGAAGAGCGGGAAAGGATGTACTACCTCATTCCAGGTTCTCAACATCTTTAATTACAACCATGGAGTTCTGCTTTTTAAAGACACTGCTTATTCTTTCTCAAAACGTTGACTAGATTTAATCTGGAAGCGTTATTCCCATTCATATCTCAAAAGCGGATGCCCCCTAAAATGTCTGAGCCCAGTGGATTTTGAATACAACTTCTAAAGCAAAATCATTTTAATATTTGATAAATAATTAGCATGATTATTATGTTTAAAAAAAAGTTGTGGCAGAAATCACAATTCAAAATTTTGTCAGTCCAATCGGGACAAACCTCTTGCTTTAAAACGAAAATGATGTCATCATTTGCTCACCCTCATGTCGCTGGAAAAACATTATTACCTTTTTTCATGTGAAGCATAAAATTATTAGTAATTATGAAAATGTCAAGGCTGCTCTTTGCCATCAAAATAAATAAATAAATATAATAGTAACACTTTTAAAAAGTGACGTAATGTGTAGCCATACTAGCCAAGTGTACCATACTCGAAATTTGTGCTCTGCATTTAACCCATCCAAGTGCACACACACAGCAATAAGTAGTGAACACACACACACACCGTGAACACACACCCGGAGCAGTGGGCAGCCATTTTTTGCTGCGGCGCCTGGGGAGCGGTTGGGGGTTCAGTGCCTTGCTCAAGGGTCTCACCTCAGTCGTGCTATTGAAGATGGAAGAGAGCATTGGTCATTCACTCCCCCCTCCTACAATCCCTGCCGGTACCAAGACTCGAACCCGCAAACTTTGGGTCTCTAACCATTAGGCCACGACTGCCCCATTTAATGTTTGAAACATTAAATGCACAGGCAGATGACGGAGAAGTTTAAAACGTTTGAGAATGTTTAAAGAAGATTTGATTTGTTAACATTAGTTAAGTACAATAACATGAAGTTATTGTTATGTGTCACCTATATATACAGTATATATATATATATATATATATATATATACACTGTATATATACATACATACATACATACATACACACACGTAATTTATTTGTTTTTATAAATTAAATTAAATGAATGAATGAATGAATGAATGAAGTAGGTACATTTCCCTAAACAGATGTCTTTTCTGTGCATTAGACAATTAGTGCATTAGTGCATTATCTTGTAGAGTAAATGATGTGGACAGTGTGTTCTTTTGGCATTAATGCCGCTGCTGAACATCCAAAAATTGAACTAGCTTCATCAGCTGTTTATTCTGATCAAAGCTGAAGCCAGATGGCCCCTCTGTGTGTTACATGAGAAGACTGCTGATGGCAAGTATGCGGTAAATGATGAGTGACAGAAATCTACCAAAAAAAAAAAAACACTGCACAACTGCCCTTTAACAAAATTCCTTTAGACATGTTTACAATTCAAGCAGAAAAGATACCAACGTCTTTGAAAGACAGCTAAAAATACAACTAGATGTTTACATTTTCTGAAAAAAATCGCCTACAGAACATGATGCTGGTACAAAGGTCTTCATCACTTTCCAAAGGCACCATGGACCCCTTGGTGTACAGAGCAAAGACCCCCTGTTACATATAAAAGTGAGTGTTGCATTTCAAGCCTCACCTATAACAGAATGAACACTGTGCCGTATTATGCATGGCACAACCAATACAAAGCTTTAACACAAATTCTGTTGAGGTTAAATGCACTTAGATTCCAGAGACCACAAAGTTGTACATAATAATAGTAATCAACTAATTATAGTATCAATAATACAAAGTAAGCATAATAGTAAATAATAGTATTTCGTATTTAAGTTTTTATGTATTTAAGCATAATAGTAAATAATAGTAATAATTCTAATTAATTGAAAAGTTTGTTTACATAATATATGTGTGTGTGCTATTTATATGTATACATAAATACACACACATATATGTATGCATTTAAGAAATATATGTAATATATATTTATATTTATATATAAGAAAAATCATATATAAATATGAATAATGGTACTTACTTTACCGTGCACCAACATGTACTGTAAACCTCTTTTCCTACATCCACTTAGGAGAATAAGCAGCAGTAAAGAGAGACTGTGTGTGAAATGTCAAAGTATTGAAGGCTGTCTCCATTGATCACTGCTCTGCTCCCCAACATTTTTCAATCTTGCAACACCAGACCGCTGTCAGCCTGCAATATTGATTTTGCGGTTTATTGTTACTTCGTTTACAGTGCTTGTATCAACCCTTCATGACCATTCCCTGCCCACTCCATCTGCGACTATAAACACAGATATGTACGTAGGCTGTCTACTGTATTAACATAAACCGATCTAGTTGCAAATGATTTGCAAATGATCTCCGTTCCTCTCTCAGATGTCTCATTATTTTTGTGCCACTAGAGCAATTCATAAACAAGAACCTAAACTCAATTAAACACACAATGTTCAGGTTGAAAAGTTCATCAGATCGGCAAAGGAACGTTTCGGTTTTGAGCTAAACTGTGCTGTGTGTGAGCGCTGCGACTGGGACAAGTGGGAGTAAAAGGATTGATGGAGAAACGAAACAGAGAGGAACTAAAGCCCCAACCCAAATGTGATGAGACCGAGATGCCGGGGGAGGGAGGAGATCTCCATAGATCAGAGGTGAAGGACGAGAGGGATGAAAGAAAGATGGCACCCACTTGGGGAATGATTGATGCAATGGAATGTATTAGAGAAACCACAGCATGTCAAACGTTAATGCAAGCTGAAGTGTTTTCATGTTATCAGTTTGTAATCCTTAAATAAGGCAGTACTGAATTTCAGACTTAAATAAGGCATGTCCCTTCACAGAGATTATAAAAATATGCACAATGCATCTTGAAAACAAGACATGTTGTTTATGTTTTTGTTTTTTTTTTGCATAAAGAAAACCTATATTTACTACTACATTATTTGAATATTGGTGAGCATATCACCTTTCCAGAGTCCAGAGAGGATCGTTTTTATTACTGTATTAAAGTAATGAGAATGAGATTTTTCTGCATTTGGGAGATTGCGACTAGTGCTACAATGCAGAAAATTGTTAATGCTCCTAAAAATATGCTTCATTTTCTTTATGCAAAAACACACTATGGTCCTAAAGGCATTGTTAAAACAAGAGAAAGCTTTCTTTAAAGAAAAGATTGTGTGATTCCCAATCCCTGCATCCCTTTCTTACAGCAGGATCTTTCATCTCTTCTCAGACTGTCAGGGGCTTACTGCATCTGGCTCCAATGAGCGCTTCCCAGGCAGCATAAAGGAGAAATGAGCAATAGAGATCTTTCAGGGAAAGTGTAGCAGTAATTCCATTTTAAAGCCTAAAGTGAGAAAGATGTAATTTTAGCCTCTCTGCTCTTATGGGAGAAAAGGGAAAACTCTGGATTTGGCTGAGGAGACAAAAAGGGTTCGTTTTGAAACTGAATCACACTCCCTCATGGGTAGTAGGCCAAGAAAAGTACAAATACAAGACAAATCAGAGCCGTGTCAGTTCATATTTGAGCACTGATTTATGGAGGGTTAATCTGTATAATCCGATCAATGCAAAGAAATTTTAGTAACTGAGAATGAGCTCCAAATTTCTAAATAAATATGGGCATGGTTTTCACACAAAGCTATCGTATGGCTTCAGAAGACATCTTGAAGACAAAATGAGGGTGAGTTAAGGATGTCAAAATGTTCCTTTTTGAGTGAACTGTCTCTTTAAGAAGCTCCATAATCCTCTTTTCCTTTTTCTGTTGTTTGGGTTTAAACCAACATTAGACTGTTAGACCTTCCAGACCTCGAGCGGCTTTAATTTGCTGTTTAAATGTTACATTAACAACCATTGCATGGGGAAAAACAACTAATTATTCGTATACTAGTACAAAGTAATAATAGGAAAACAAACAGCAATTGCTCAACCTGAAGCGCAAAGAAGCACTGCAAACTGTTTTCTATTTTCGGCGTGTCCCTTTTTTCCATGCCCCAAGCATGCTGTGCCTTCCTCCCTGACCCCATGTGCACCAATTAAAGGGCCTCTAGCCGGTAAACCTGTTCTAATGGATGACATATGAACTGACTAATCATGTGGAGAATTGAGTGCCTCCTGCGAGCATGTGTGTGTGTGTGTATGGGGAGGACTGTCTTCTCTGAACCGCCTCATTATGGTTCCGACGTGTTTGTTTATCAGAGCACAGCTCCACCACAGCCCCTCAGCCCCAGCCCTGCTCCAGAGATAACAGTAAACGCCCGTGCCGCAGCCTCTGCCGTTGTTGATTATACTCACGGTATCTGCCTTCTGAGAGGCCTATTTGAAATTACAAACATTCTCCTCTCACATTTCTCACTTTCTCATTTGAATAAAGATGACAGACGGGGTAATTAAGAGGGTATTAAAAAAAACATTGAAAAGGGGGACAAGTGAGGAAGAAAGAGTGCAAAAGTGAGGGAGAAAAAAGAGAAGAGTGGTGGAGAATAAATGAGAGCAGCCATCTCTCCAAGGCCTTTTTAATGGACTGTGACAGGAATTTATTAACAGTTAGAGCAGTGTTGAATCAAAGCGCCTGCCCGGATGAGTTGACAGTGCCTCGACTACAGTGGACCTTTGGATGGCCTCACACATCTGTGGGGCCCTAAGGGGCCCCAGGGACTCTCACACCAAAGCAGTTAGAGAGTCAAGAAGAGGGGAGGGATGACAGGCTTGAAGTAAATTATCCTCTTGAGTCAGATGATGAATATTTCGGACCTGCATTTGTTTACATTGATGGCTTTTCTTGCACTCTCTCTTTCCACTCTAAATTGCACCAAAATTTCTGTGCGACTAAAATACCTCAGAGATGTTGGAGTTAGGAAAAAAAAGACAAAACTGTTCTGTTACGCCACTAATGAAAGGTACAATAAAACTCTGCAGAACACATACAAGATGTGTGAAGACAGATCGGTCATTGTGATGAAGGCCGCTCTAGATTGCAAGAGCAGTATTCAGCTGGGGCCCTGACAAACACCAATTACCCCAGTCGACAGATAACGAGAGCAGGGTGATCATTCAGTGACGGGACATCCCATAAAGCAGCGGGGCATTACCATACTCCTGCTATACATCTCTCCACCACTTCACCAACTTGTTGGAGCTTCAACAGTGATGAAAGATTCACTAAATCAAGCCTGAGCTCCATTGGCACGGAAAACGACGGCACTTAATCAACAGGACAATGGCATGACTCTATTAAAATGCGCAACCTAGCCTACAATGGGATGAGTCAGACAGACGGTCTCCATTATGTTTCAACAAACTGACCTGAGTGCTAATTTTCAATCATGCATGGCCTCATTACTTTCATGCATACATCCATTTGTTCGTTCAAGCTGATGTCTATTTTCCGATTCATCCATGACTCCATTCATTACTATAACATTCTCTGCATTCATCCGTCTATCTGTCCTTCCATCATCCTTCATACCTCATCTTTCTATAGATCCTGTGCATATGCATAACATTTTTATAGATAGATTTAGATTAAGATTTAGATAGATAGATAGATAGATAGATAGATAGATAGATAGATAGATAGATAGATAGACAGACAGACAGACAAACAGACAGACAGACCGACCATCAATTCATCCATTTATCCAGGCTTTCCCAAACTGGAGTTGATGAAAAGCTGAAATAAACTCTTTCAAAACAAAAACAATCAAAATAAACAATTCCTAAAAAACATGAAACATTTTATTTGTTTACTTGCATGCCATGTGACTATTAGCCAACATCAGAGATCCTTGAACACACAAATGCTGCACAGGCAGATGACGGAGAGCTGTAACACATCTGCTCTCCACATTCTGACGCAACCTTGACCTCCCCTGAGTCTGACATCCTTCATTCCCCCAACATAGTCACCTCATCCAGCGTGTTATTTGCAGCCAGCTATTTGGCCAGCAAAAAGCTCCAGGGCCCTTGTTGCATTAGCATTTCCACACCAACTGCCTTTCATGAGCATGCTGCAGTTTTTAAATAAGGCAGACTCAATGGCAGAGAGGAGCTCAGAAAAAAATCAGATCATTTTGCTTTTACTGCAAGAAAGTCATGAAATTCTTGGTAGAGAGTCATCAGCTGTTTTTTTTTACTATGGCTTCACTATGCAAGTGAATATGGCAGACATCTCATTGCTTGACACTGTAAACAGATCTCTACAGGCAGTGAAGTGGCCTGTTTTGAGTTTATATACTGTGCAGTGCACTACAGTTTAGGGTCGGTACAATTTTTGTAATGTTTTTGAAAGAAATCTCTCAGGATGCATTTATTTGCATTTATTTAATCAAAAAGACAGTAAAAACAGTGACATTGTGAAATGTTATAATAATATTATATAACTGTTTCCTATTTGAATATATTTTTAAATATAATTTATTCCTGTGATGGCAAAGCTGAATTTTCAGGATTCAGCCATTACTCCAGGCTTTAAAGTCACAAGATACTTCAGAAATCATTCTAATATGCTGATTTGGTTTTCAATAATTTTATTATTCAATAATTGTTATTATTATCAATGCTGGAAACAGTTGCACTACTTAAAATTTTTGTGGAAACTGTCATATGTTTTTTCAGGATTCTTCGATGAAAAGAAAGTTCAACAGAACAACATTTATTTGAAAGAATGTTTTGTAATAATGTAAAAGTCTTTACTGTCACTTTTGATCAACTTGATGCATCCTTGCTGAATACAAGTATTAATGTGCATTTGTTGTTATATGTGTATATATACTGCCAATTATTTTAACATTTGATGTAGGAGTGTTCCTGTGTCAATGGGGTCTGATTCACAGAGAATGCATGCCCTCATAAATGTATACCTTAAACACAACGTTACGTTGCTTTGGATAAAAGCATCTGTCAAATATAAAATGTCCAAAAAATAAGGTTCTAACCTTATTTACTTCCAGTACTTCTCTTCTCTCATCGCTGGTTGCACGCATTTGATTGGCCATTCGGTCATCCAGTTTAGAACTCTCATCCTCTACATATGGGATAAGCTGCTGAAAAAGAAAGACAGAATAAAATTACCACATAGTGACTTTTTGATTACTTCACTGCTATGCACTCATTTTTGTGTTTGCCACTGATGGCACCACAGGAACACGCTCAGTTCCAATCCCTTCACTAGCAACTATCCTGCGGTGTGACGTCAAAAGCAGCAGCCAGGGAAAATACAAAGTCTATTTCACACTTCAAAAAACAATCAGGCTCTGGTTAAACATCTACTAAATTATGTTTGTTAATTGTCATTAAATGCACAGATATTTTAAAAAAGCAGTAAATAGTGAAAGATGCTTTTTGGTCTAGATGGTGTAGTTACGGGCATCTACCAGCAGGCTATCCAGCCAAAACCCTAACCCTATTCTGTGAACAACAACAAAAAAAGAGTCAGGGAACTTATCCAATAAGAAAAGCAGTGACTGAGGAGATGGAATAGTTTGATTCAGACGCATAAGTTATAATCTCCTACGACACATTTAAAGCAACTGCAGGGGGGTTTTTTTAACCTTGAAATACAGTTTCTGATGGTACACAGATTTCTAATAAGGAGAATGGCTTCTGTTTCTTTTTCACACTCCTCCCCAAACGTCTGTTCTGAGAGTATGTAAGTTTGGTGAGCAGATATGAAATTCTGCAAAATTCACATGTATAGCTAGCTATTCACTGTAACACAGTGATATACACTCACCGTCCACGTTATTAGGTACACCTGTTCAACTGCTCGTTAACACAAATATCTAATCAGCCAATCGCATGCCAGCAACTTAGAGGAGTGGAGAATGGCCAGACTGGTTCGAACCACTCATTACACCCAAGGTTTACAGAAGAGCATCTCTGAATGCACGTCGAACCTTGAAGCAGATGGGCTAAAGTGGCAGAAGACCACACTGGGTGCCACTCCTGTCAGCTAAGAACAGGAAACTGAGGCTCACCAAAATTGGACAACAGAAAAAGATTGGATAAAAGCTTGCCTGGTCTGATGAAAGTTTTGAAGGCAAAAATGGGTCCAACCTGGTACTAGCAAGGTGTACCTAATAATCATAAAGTGGCCGGTGAGTGCATTTAAGTCAAAAATTCCACTCATTTAACCGTAGGGAACATAAAAATACACAAAACTGCATTAAAAAAAAAATTAAAGAAAGAAAAATACAATTCCTGATCATCTTCTAACAAATTTTGAATCAGTTAATGATTTTTTTATCACTTTTTCTATCCAAAGAGTCTTGCAATCCTATTATTACAAGGCCAGTCTCACTGGAAAAACCTCAAGGTAAGTGCCCTGCTCAAGGGCACAACGATGACAGTACATGAATTGCCCTGCTTGTGAGGTTTAAACTTGCAAACCTTCAGATTACAAACATAGATATTCAATCACTGAGCTACCACAAGTCATGGCCACAAAGGTACAGCAATGATTTATTTATTTTTAATGCTCAACTGTAGATGAATGAGGTACCTTTCAAATTTCACCTGTATAAATCAGGGTCACTACACAAGACTCAGGTATTTATTTGATTATTTACTTGCCACAAGTAATCTGATGCCTTCCTGACATCTTGGATTAAAAATGAATGAAAAAGATATGGTGGTATTTGTGAACAGAAACATCCATTTTTATAGTTGGTTTATCTCTAGGCAGTTTAAAAACAAGCGCCCTGAACTAGGGTTAAGCTGGGCCATTATCCAAAGCTATATGTGAAAGCCTGAAAAAATAATCACAAAAAGTATCCGAGCACAAAAAACATGGTTTGAATACAATTTCATGCAAATATTTATTGTGGTGATCTATTGTCTAAACAACACAAGAGCTTAAGATATGAGATTGTAAAGTTAAACAACCTGGTGAAGCCCCAGTAATGGATTACTGCATAATTCAAAAGCCTTAAACAGAGAAATCAGATCTTAGGTTTTAAATTTTGTAACATAACAGCCATCTGTTATTTTGCCTAAATAAATCACTCAGCAGGCACTGCCCTTTGGCTTTCAAATTCAACTTCACAAATTGTTTGAGCCCTCTCAACAGTCTTGGACAGGGTTACAGTAAAAGCAGACCATCAGATCCACACTCAAATAAATCTCATTCACCTTTGGTTTCCCTCAATTTACAGCAGAACAATGCTTTAAGTTCTATCCACATGTGCTTTCTGTTAAAGTGTCTCATTCTTTTCGTGAGGTTCTATCATTCTGTGACCTTGCTAAACAGACAGCGGTCTCACAGCTCTGCTGGCACCAGATCATGATCTCCTCGCTTTAACATCACAGTGACACCTGCTGGTGTTCTGGATGAGCAATCAGTGCATGCAAGTGAAGAAAAAATCTTCTTTCAAACTATTTTATAGCTTTTCACCAATTCATTTATTATGCATGCAGCTCATATTATGAGGCTTATGAGGAATATACTGAGGAACATTTGGACTTTTAAGACCATTTAAACAGAATTAGTGGCGGTTAAATGGTCAAAGTTAAAATGTAAAATGTAGTTATATTACCTAAAATATACAAATTCCCTTATTAATATACATTTCAAAACATGTAATGCATCAACAACCCCATTACAAGTTAATATATTTTATAAATCTAAAGATCTACACTACCAATAAGTTTGGGGTCTGTAAGATTTTTCAATGTTTTTGAAAGTCTCTTATGCTTACCAAGGCTGCATTTATTTGATAAAAAATACAGTAAAGCTGTAATACTGTGAAATATTATTATGATATAAAATTATTATTATTTCATACACAAATGTATGGTTGCTCTCTTGAAGCAACACATACAGGTTGCTACAAAAAATCCTTAGATCCTTCAAACATATTTTAAAATGTATTTTATTCCTATGATGGCAAAGCTGAATTTTCAGCAGCCATTACTCCATTACTGATTTGGTGCTCAAGATTATTATTATGATTATTATTATTATATATAATAATTATTAATTATTATTATTATTATTATTAATGCAGCATAATATTTTTATGGAAAGCCTGATACATTTTTTCCTCAAAATTCTTAAAAAAAATAATAATAATAAAAAGAAAATCCTTTAAAAAAAATCATTTTTAACAATATAAAACTGTCACTTTACTGTCACTTGACCAATTTAACACCTCTTTGCTGAGAAGTATTAATTTCTTTAAAAAATATGTAACTGATCCCAAACTTTTGAACAGTAGTGTAAGTCTGTCCTTTTCCCTTTTTATTTCTTTACGTCAAACTTTAACACAAAAACAGCAGTGCAAAGGTAACCAATGAACAGCTTAAATAATCTATAATTTCAGCAGCAACAGGAAAATCAAATCCCACATTCTGAATCACTCATATTTCATGGGTCTGCGGTTTACAGAACAGACCTTACAAGCTTTAGGCTGTCACATGCCAGCAGAAAAGCAAGAAGGAAAAATCTGATCATATGAAATGCAAAGGAGGGAGAGAGAAAAGCCCCTGGCAGGTTCGTCAAGGAAGTGAATGCATCAAACCACAGGAGGGTGACCGGCCCAGCAGAAAGAGAAAAGACACAAGCCGTAGCTCGAGGACTGATTTAATTAGCTTTGCACACTTTAGGTCCGAATAATTTTTAGAAAAGAACAAGAACCAATACAATTTCTGAACCAAACTCACATTGAGTTTCAAAGGAAGTACCCACCTGTCGGCAACAAGTGGAGCAAGAAAGAGCCAGCTAGTTAATATAACGCGGACAACACATTACTCAAGGTCCAGACACTAAAAGATGGATGTGCTCTGCCAGCTGCCTGAAAACAATAATTCAGTGAGGTTCACTCGGGTTGATTACATTGAAGTGGATGGAAAAAGTGAGGTGGTAAATGAAATGACATGGCTATTTCGTTTGCGTTGTGCAGGAAATTCCACCGTTGGGAGCCGGTGATTGCCTGGGTTGGAAAATGCTGACATGAGGGACTTCGCCAGCTGTTCATTACAGAGCGCCACAGCTAATTAGCAAGGTGATGAGGTAATGCCACTGGCTCCATTATAGCACTTCCTGTTTGGAGAGAAAGCGCAACAGGAGCTATAGAGAACACCTGAAATCCAAAAAGACGAGGCTGAGCCATACTAAATATCCAATGAGATATACTCTTAATGAAACGAAAGAACCTGAATTTCCAACTCTCAAGGCTGCTGTTCATACCCTCCAGTTAAAGCAACTGCAGATCTAATGACTTTATTCCACCGCTCTTTTCAATAAAAGAAAAAAGATTGCACGAATGATGCTTAAATGACTCAACAGACCAGCTGTGCATTTGATCCAACTCTAAAGGGCTTAATTTGCTCTCATACACATTTGAGTCTTAATTCCTGAGGGCCAAATTATGTCTAAATCACAGCAACACTTCATGTTTCATATGTACCTGTGACTCATGACTTAAGGCAAAATTAGAGCATATACAGTGGTGTGAAAAAGTGTTGGCCCCCTTCCTGATTTCTTATTTTTTTGCATGTTTGTCACGCTTTAATGTTTCAGATCATCAAACAAACTTCAATATTAGTAAAAGATAACACAAGTGAACACAACATGCAGTTTTTAAATGAAGGTTTTTATTATTAAGGGAAAACAAAATCCAAAACTACATGGCCCTGTGTGAAAAGTGTTTGCCCCCTAAACCTAATAACTGGTTGGGCCACCCTTAGCAGCAACAACTGCAATCAGGCGTTTGCGATAACTTGCAATGAGTCTGTTACAGTGCTGTGGAGGAATTTTGGTCCACTCATCTATGCAGAGTTGTTGTAATTCAGCCACATTGGAGGGTTTTCGAACATGAACCACCTTTTTAAGGTCATGCCACAGCATCTCAATAGGATTCAGGTCTCCATGTTTTTGCCATTTATGAATAATGGCTCTCACTGTGGTTCGCTGGAGTCCCAAAGCTTTAGAAATGGCTTTATAACCTTTTCCAGACCGATAGATCTCAATTACTTTCTTTCTCATTTGTTTCTGAATTTCTTTGGCTCGGCATGATGTCTAGCTTTTGAGGGTCTTTCGGTCTACTTCACTTTGTCAGGCACGTCCTATTTAAGAGATTTCTTGATTGCGAACAGGTGTGGCAGTAATCAGGCCTGGGTGTGGCTAGAGAAATTGAACTCAGGTGTGATAAACCACAGTTTTAACAGGGGGGCAAAGACTTCTTCACACAGGGCCATGTAGTTTTGGATTTTGTTTTCCCTTAATAATAAAAACCTTCATTTAAAAACTGCACGTTGTGTTTACTTGTTTGATGATCTGAAACATTAAAGTGTGACAAACATGCAAAAAAATAAGAAATCAGGAAGGGGGCCAACACTTTGACACACCACTGTATATCCTTTCTTCTCGATTTGAACATTATATTTTATTCCAGAAGTCATAACAGCAGTGCTTCAGAAGATCTGAAAAACATTCAAGCTCTTGTAGAGCTTGTACTTTACAAGTCCAGACATTACGTCAATGAGCTCTTAGGGTGACCAAACTGAGTCAGTGGGAATCTCAGTTGGACTCAATCAGTAGATCACTTCAATGCTAATAGGAAGCCAAGTTGACAATGTGATTCAAGGATCTTTCCTCTGCTGGAAATTGAAAGCTAGCACTCACAAGGTGCAGTAATTAAAACATTCGCAGGCGAGTATATGTTATGGATGGACAGAATTCCCTCAAGTACGACATCAAATAAACACACTCTTAAATATTCACTCAAACTACACTTAAGTTATCAACCCCTTGTAATATAATTAGGCTAATACTTTTGAGAAATTTGTTTAAAAAGATGCACACACATACGAGACGCTTCAATCATGTCAGTGGCCTAGAAAAAGCTGAATTATTCTATATATGCCAGTGTTTATCAACCTTTTTTATTCAAACCGTTTCCAGTTCCAGAAATAAAGACAATAATTTTTTGAAATATTTTTACACACATTTTCTACTTAATAAACATTATTTTTAACAAAAAAAAACGTATATTTAATGCTCATGTAGTTTTATGATTTTATTTACATGACCGGGTCTAGGAATGACTTTTAAAATGAAGCCACGACATATATCCAGGTTTTTCAAGACAATGGTAAACCTGGTTCTTCAAAGAAAAAAAAGTTATCAAGGGGGTGCGAGATTTTGCGAGATTTGTGAGATTTCACGAGAAGTCCCCGTGTACCACATATGCAAAGTGTGTGGCTCAGTGCTTAGCAAAGAAAGTTTTTAGATAGAAACAGTAGGCTCGTTTAAACAAATATTGTACTTGAATTTTGTTTTCAATATAAATAACTGCATTCTGTGAGCTTACATGGGATATATTGGTACTACCTGGTTCTTCAAAGGAAACAAAGAAATATATACATAAATATAAACATAATAAATAAAATAACTGTAGATCTAAATGACTTTATTTCACTGCTCTCTTTGATAAAAGAAAAGAGACTGCATGAATGACTGGCTTATACAACTCAACACACCAGCTTGAGTAAAGTAAATATCTTGATTTTTAGTTGTTAAAAATTAAAAAGATAGGTTCCATATTCAGAACCGAATTACTTAATATCATGAAAAAAGTTAAATGTAAGTCTGTTTCATTTCAACTAGACTGGACTGTGATAGAGAAAGCATAATCTCACCTCAGGAGGGATGGGGTCCAGGCCAGCACAATTTTCATTGCATTTGTCATAGACGAGACGGAGCTTGCGGAAAAGAACGGAGAGCATCCGCAAGTGCTCCTGCAGTTTCCCCAACCGGTCCTGATGAGTGTTAGGATGATAGGTGACTCCATTCGGCAGCTGAGTGAGAAGACAAGGAGAAAGAGTCAGCAGAGTAAGTTTTCATCCGTGGATGGATGCTTTTGAGGGGATGAACTTACCTGCATGTTTCTCAGCAGCTGAAAGATCTCCATGGTTCGTAAGACGATGTCCTGCACCGTCTCCTGTCCGATCCGACAGAGCGAGGCTGTGTTCACATCCCGAGCTGCCTGAGCCTGTTGCCCAGGGAACTGGGCCAGAGGAGGGGTTGTCATGGGGATGGTGGGATGTGGGCACTGATGGCTGGGTGACTATTTGGTGTGACCCTATGGCATGTCTGTTAACAATATATGTTCAAGACTGTATAAGAGCGAGAGAGAGAGAGAGAGAGAGTATTGGCATGTAAACTGAACCATACACCTAAAACATATAAACATAACAAACCAAACATCACATTTTAGCATTATATAGTCAAATTATAAACAATACATAAAAAACAATAACATACAAAAGCAAGTGAAAACACATAATAATATAGTCGTAACAGAATAAACATTTAGATACAACAAAATCTTTTATTTAGCTCTACATTGAGCTACTATTATCAAAGCTTGAATGTCTAACGAAACTGGACAAACAGCAACTATCAGCCATAACATATATGTAACAGAAACACAGAAAATGTTTTTCGTCTAAATATATGCAAACATTAACAGCGTTTAAATACCTTGTTAGTGCTGTTGACAAGACGTCATGTTTTCCGTGCTGTGTTCTCGTCTGAGTCAGCCCTCGCGAGATTTCACGAGAAGTCACCGCGTCTCACATATGTAAAGTGTGTGGCTCAGTGCTTAGCAAAGAACAATTTTTGATGGAAACAGTATGTTTGTTTAAACAAATATTGTACTTGAATTTTGTTTTCAATACAAATATCTATATTGTACAGGCTAATATGGGATATATTGTTACTAAATGTATAGTGGAAATGCGAGTACGCTTTTTAGCTGAAGGTGCAGTGCGCCATCAAGCGTTCACTAATATTTTACATATAGTTTTGTACTTTTTATGTTTTATTTTATTATGTATGCCACATTTAAAAATCCTAGTGCTTCTTAAAAATGGTCATCTGCTACCTACAGTCCTGTAATATGATTTGGATTAAATAAAACTGTGAAACTGTATGCGTCTGTTTACATCTGAAGAAACTGTCAATGCATCATTGGAAATTAAAAGATTAAAGTTGTATAATGATCTCAAATCATTGGTTCATGACAGAAAAACAAAGATAGATCTTCATACTGAATCAATTTGTGTGGGTTTTAAACAACAACTGAAAACGAATCAATGAGAACTTCAGACTCCCTGTGATCAATAACAATGATTTCACTTGAGTTCAAGTCTGTTTTGTAGACGTGCTCTTTTGCTTGTGTCTATTTATATGCCTAATAATCCTACATATCCTTTTTCAATATCAAAGAAGATGATTCCATATAATTTAAGGTAATTTGGGGTCTGTGTGGCTTTCAGAGACATAGGTCTTTCATTGTAAACCGGAGTGATCTTGTTCCTCTCACTAGAGAATATGCACTTACACACAACAGTTTGCTGATTACTCTTCTTATTCCCACTTCAAAAGGGCTTTTCTCTGTATATTTTGATTATTAGCTTGGCTTGATTTTCTATCCTCATCCAGTGGACTATAAGAGGATTAGACCATGGATGAGCAGGAGGTACAATGAGATACAGTAGCCTATTTCACTTAAAAGAGAATGAAAACAAGAGAGCGAGAGATAGCAATGGCGCAAATTAAGCTGCTTGTTCTTTTGCTGGGCATTCCTTTGAATAATACATCCAACAAGTGAATTAAGAGATGGAAAACAACATTTGTGTAGAAACCTGTTCTAGATTTGATTTAAATTCTCTGTTTATAATATGTAAAAGTATCTGACGGAAGAATAAGAGAGTTTGTTTGGAAGATCCTTAAACATGAAATATCTCATCCATCAATTTAAGAGTATAAACGAAGATCACCAGGTAAGCGACACAAAACACAAACGTTTTTTGACAGTGGACACGTTGTACATTCATCAGTTTAATTATGAGTGATAAAAACATACCAAAGATGCTTCTGTAAGGCAAATACACCAAACTGTACGCTACCAACAAATACAAACATACTTTTCAATTTTAATATTCACATTTTTTACTGAATATAGGAATATGGGTAACACTTTCCAATAAATTCCCTTTTAGATAACTACATTAACATAAACAATAAAAATCATTTAATGTTAATTTCAACATTTCCTAATACATTATTAAAATGTATTATCCGTTAATAACCTACTACTTAATAGACCCAAGCTAACATGAGCTTACAATGATCAGTTGTGTTTTTTAACAAATAACAAATATACATTTTTAGCTATAACAAATATGAATGAACACTGTAACTGCACTGCTTATTGTTAGTAACTCTTGTAACTAATGGAATCTTATTGTAAAGTGTTACCATAATATGAATATTCAGTCTTTGCTCCAGGAGTGTAAAACATAACATTGGAAATGGGACAAAATTACTGATCAGTCCTGTAGTAATAAAAGAAATGAAAAGATCTCTCAGCATTACAGAAATAAGAACGAAAAATAATGAAAAGAAACAAACAAACAAACCTAAGATCAACAATAAGATGAACGTACTTTTGATCTGTGGTAGTTATTATTATAATTATTAATTGTGTTCCTGGGGCTCAGTGGTAGAGCATTGCGTTAGCAGCACAAAAGGTCGTGGGTTCAATTCAGGGAATACACATACTGGTAAAAAAACGTATAGCCTGAATGCACTGTAAGTCGCTTTGGATAAAAGCGTCTGCTAAATGCATAAAATAATTATAATTATCCTTTTAAATAAGGGACGGTTCAAAGAGTACAGTACATTACACCAGCACAGTAGTCCTGTTTGCTGATGACAAAAAATAAACATATGAATGAAAAAAAGTAAATCGACTGAACAAATAATGTTATTGCATTACTATTCAAATTTATTTTCATTGCTAAAGTACCTTCTTACCTGGCTCAGTGAATTAGATTTGGCACATTTAAACAAGTTATTTTCCTGACAGATCTATTCACAACAAATTCTGCTTAAAGGGATAGTTCACCCACCCAAAATGAAAAATTCAGGTATTTAAACTCACCTTCATGCCGTTCCAAACCTGTATGACTTACTTTCTTTTACAGAACACAAAAGAAGAACAATTGGTCCGAACAACTTTCATGAGTAAATTTAAAAAAATAAGAGCAATCATACAGGTGAGAAAATAATGGCAGAATTTTCATTTTTGGGTGACCATCCCTTTAAATCCAAATTAGTGAAAAAACACACAAGAACAGAGGTGTCTGAAATCCAAAAAGACCTGATTTTGAGTCTCTGGGTGTTTCACTTTGTGGGGTCTTGACAGAGGCTACAGTCAGCCCTTTGGTCCGCCTGATGCTCCAGTTGAATGGTTACTGAATGGAAACTGTACGAGGTGAAACAGGTCTGGGTCATTTCTCTCAACACCGCCTGTGGCTCTACGGTATCATCTAAAGAGTTAAAAATGAACAGACGGTTATAAACTCATGGCTAGGGTGAGTATTTCAGATATTTTGCTTTAGGTTATGCAAATAAATGCCAAAAGATTCCATATGGAGTTAAAGTGTTACCTATAGCCACATGAGCAGAGAGCACAGCCTGGTTCATTGTCAAGGCCCAGATGTGAAGGTTGTGCACAGCTTTGACACCCTTTACTTTGAGCAGTTGTTCCCTCACCTCATTATAGTTCACACCAGCCGGCGTACCTGTGGAGGAGAAACACTGAGGCTGAGGAGTTCCTTATTAAAATCTTCATGTTCCAAGAAATGTTTTAATGAGGATAAGATGAAAAAGGAAACAACATTCCATAGAATGCCTAGTGGCCAATTAAACAGCTTGTATTTATTTATAGATACTTACAGTATATTTAAGATTTGCCTTCAATTAATTTGCCAGTCACAAGTTTTGACAGATCTACTTATTCATCATTATTTCTACATTCTAAATTAAGAATAATAGTTAACTCATCAAAACTGAAATTGCACGATGGAAGTATGACAATTTTGTGGTGACCAGAAATTTAGAAATTAAACTAATCAAAACTATCTTTTACAGCAGTTAATTCAGGTCCTAGAATTTGATTGATGACGTTGCACTGTTTTAATCGCTCAGTTTGTCCGTGTTTGCATGTTCCTATTAGCAATGAAGATGGCTCTTTCTTAAAGGTTAAATCATACATCACCTGGAGGTGGTGAGAAGAGACGATTGATTAATCAACCATTTGTTCAAATGATTCGTTCAAAAACAAAACCAGTGACGGTCATAATATGTGAGTCACTGAATCATTCACTCAACCAGGAACAAAATCAGTGACATCATTATGAGTGATTCAATCATTCACGTAATTGATTCTCTCAAAAACACTGATTCATTCAGGAACAGAACACCACTATTGCAGATTCACAGACATAGCAGATTCTCTTTTAGCTTCTTATGGGACTATTTTCATTGGAAGAACTAAAATAGATATACTTTTTCTGTAAACTTGTGATGTACACATATTTGTAAGCTTTTTTAAAGTCACCACTCTTTACCTAAATTACAGCTCTATGATTCCTGAAGCATAACTGAAACAGCAAAAAACACAAGACATTTGTACCTTCCATTAAGACAATAATAATGTCCCTCATGATGGTGATAGTGGTTCCCAGGACAAATAGAGAAAACAGGAAGGTGCAGATTGGATCTGCAATTTTATATTCGGGCTATAAAAAGAAAATAAATCAGTTTTTCATTAGTATTATGCCATCAAAAGTGGATCTATGCTTATCATTATCTGCCACACTATTACATTAAAATGCATTCAGACAACACCAGTATTCCCTCATAACAAACAGCTACTGGTTAAGTCAATGTTACTTTTACATTAAATACTGCTGGTTCATCAGTTAGGACTCATCAGACCTAAGAATTTAAACGGCTAATAATCTCTTACCTTAAAAAAGATGACGAGGGCACTGACAAGCACACTGACACTCTGTAGAAGGTCTCCAATAACATGGACAAATGCTGCCCTGACGCTAGCATTAGCTTGTTGTCTTTTACCAGACCCATGCTTCTCAACGTCATAATGATTAGCGTTAGAATTGCTGTGGCCGTTTTTCTTCCTATGGTCGTGACTGTGGCCGTGGCCACCGCTCAGACCACCGTGACTATGGCCATGACCTGACTGATGCAGAGTGAAGGCCATTCTGCACAGAGAAGGACAGACAGAAAATAACAGTTTTGTTAAAATGCCATAGATTAGTTAGTTATTAGATTAGGGCTATTAATAGTGTGCAGATATATTCTGAAATAAAACTGCATTGCTCAGTGAGGTTTTTGCCTTACATAATGTTGGCCAGTACAGCACAGCCAGAAGTAATGAGCATGACTGTGCCCTCAATAGTGAAGTCATCATGAATGATCCGTTCCACTGCCAGATACACCAGCACACCAGTCACCAGCCAAATGGTGAAGACAGATAGCAGAGCACCCAAGATTTCTGAAAATACCCAGTAGTATTTAAGTAGATGAAATTACTACTGTACTTCATATAGTTCATTAGCATACATCAAGAATATAGAAGAAGTACTATGAATACACTACTGTTCAAATATTTGGGGTAAGATTTTTAAACACGTTTGAAAGAGGTCTCTTATGCTCACCAAGGCTGCATTTATTTGATAAAAATTACAGAAAAAAATGGTGTAATATCATTACAATTTAAAATAACTATTTTGAACTGTCATATTAAAAAGTAATGTATTCTTGTGATGGCAAAACTGAATTTTCAGCAGCCATTACTCCAATCTTCAGTGTCACAAGATCCTTCAGGAATTATTCTATGCTGTTTTGGTGCTTAAGTAGCATTTCATATTACTGGCAATATTAAAAATGGTTGTCATGCATAATATTTATTGTGGAAAAATTATTTGGTCAGGATTCTTTAATGAAAAAAGTTCAAAAGAGCAATTTATTTGAAACAGAAATATTTTTAACATATGAAATGTCTTTACTGTCACTTTTGATCAATTTAATGTCTTAAATAAATTACTAATCCCAAACTTTTGAATGGTAGTGTATTTACTTTTTTATTTTTTTTAATTTTTTTTGTACATATAGTGTACTGTTTTAAAAATAGTACTATTTAAAAATCCATCCAGGAGTTTTGAGCCACATGACAACAATTTACTGTTCTACAAGTCCATTCACCTGCTCGATGCCAGCCATAATTGAGAGTGCGTGTAGCAGGTCTGGACGACAGCCACAACGAGCACAAACTGATGATGAAGCTGGTGAGGTCCACGAGCAGGTGTGCGGCATCTGTCATCACTGCCAGACTCCCAGCAAAATACCCACCTGTACACAGACCAGACAGCAGCGCATATTTACCAGCAATCCTTTGAGTGTGCAAAAACAAGTATGGCAGCCAATTTGCAGCCAATCAGCAGTATGGGTTACACACCTAAGATCTCGCCCACCATGAAGACCAGACACACTACTGAAACAATGTATAGGCGTTTCTTGGCAAGCTTTTTTTCACGCTCTCGGTCCTCCAGGGCACGGCTGTTATCGTGACAGTGCTTACTATCCTTCATCTCACCTGAGGACATACTGGAACAGTAGAAGAAACAGTCATAAACTTAAAGGGGTCATATGATGCGATTTCAATTTTTCCTTTCTCTTTGGAGTGTTACAAGCTCTTGGTGCATAAAGAAAATCTGTAAAGTTGCAAAGACTAAAGTGTCAAATCCAAAGAGAAAACGGCTCGTTCTAACACGCCTACATGTCTACGTCACGATGTGGAAAGATTTGCATAACGCCGCCCAAATGATCACGCAGAGAAAGAAGGCATAACTTTTATTCTCGCTGTTGCCACCGCACCGCGGCCATGTTGTGGAGACGCTGTGTTTCATTGTGAAAGCGAAACTACTTTGTTTGGCCTTCCAAAAGAGGACGATATCCGCTTTATCATGCCTAGAGCTGATCCGTGCTGGTCGCTGAGGAAATACATCAACTTTGTGCTGTGGATCACCGGATTGGCTTTCACCGTGGATGAAGCGGAGTCCAGCCCGGGGTCGTCTCATGTGGTTGCCGCAAGCCCGCCGGACGCTCCTTCATCGAATCCACCGGCCGCGCCGTTCTCAAACCCGCTGGCCGTTCCTCACTCTAACCCGTCGTGTGTGATGCTGTGTGTTTCGTTGGGAAAGCAAAACTACTTTGTTTGGCCTTCCAAAAGAGGACACAACTAGAAATCAGAGGTTAAGTTGTATTTACAACACTGTTCCAGAACAGTTCAACCCAAATATTCAGATGTGTGCAGCACATTTTATGGAGGACTGTTTCCTGATCCTGGTAGAGTAGACTACAATGCCGGCTGTTCTGACTCACAGACTGTAAGTACGTTTTCATATTTAAAGAATTTACAACTGATGATTCAAACGCGAGTTTTGAGCAGTGTAGAGTAGTGCTTGTTGTTTGTCATTTCTCCGATCACAAATGCAGACATGGTTTTACGTTTACGCGGCGCGATGCAACGCAACGCGTAAAAAGACAGTATAAGTCATTATAATCCGTAATTATTTCCCCACTGGATGCAACAAATGCTTCGTTTATAATGGGTTTTACTGGTTTTGTTTCGTCGCACCAGGACACAGCATCACAGTATGGTAGGGGCGTAACATTTCCATCACACGCTTGAGGTATTCAGCCAATCACAATGCACTGGATAGCTGGCCAATCAGAGCACACCTCGCTTTTCAGACCGATGAGCTTGTAAAAATCAACGCATTTCAGAAAGGCGGGGCATAGAGGAGAAACAATAATGTACAATATGTGGAAAAGAATGTGTTTTTTTAACCTTAAACCGCATAAACACATTTCATCACACCAAATACACAAACTAATGTTCTTTTTAGCAACATCATATGACCCCTTTAAGAAAATAAAGATCTCTTATGGATTAGTTTTGAATGACAAACAGTTGATTAATGTAAAAATATTTGCATGTATGACAATTCCCCTGCAGCCTGCAATGATTTAAATATATAAATAAAAAAATATGTAAATAACTTAAAGAATGCATAACAAAGAGCTAAAGTTATCTCTCAAAAAGTAGTCTTTTATTTCAGTTAAGTAGTTATAGGTGAAATATACTTCATCTCTGTTTGTTCTCTGTGTTCTTAAATAGGCTATGTCCAGTGTTAAGAAGGTTACTTTGGAAATGTAGGTTACAGATTACAAGATACCCTATATTTAACATATAATAAGTAGTGTAACTATTTCAATTACTTTATTAAAGTAATGTAACTAATTAAATTTGATCATTTTTTATTCCTTTTCTAAATTTCTAATGAATGTTTTCAGCTGTTAATCATTTTCAAACATTTAAACCAGGCAGGGTTAACCTTACAGTCGTACTAAACGCTGATTACTTTCAGACTTTCAAAATCCTCAAAAATCCACATGAATTAAGATTCTAAAAAAAAAATAATTTTATAGCACAGCCACTGTCAGACTTTCAAAATCCTCAAAAATTCACTTGAATTAAGATGATAAAAAATGTAATTGTATAGCACAGCCACCAAAATCAGACTTTAGCACCTCTTTTTTACTTTGAGATCGTTCTGAGGTTAAATACAGATTTAAAATCATCAGATATAGTTTAATAGCTATGATGCTGTTTTTGAAATCTTTGCATATGAAATATGCCAGGAAACACTGGCATCTAACAATGCCTTGGAAAAAAAGTTAATCTTAAAAAAAAAAAAAAGCATATAGGCTACCTCAACCCAAATAGTAAATAAAACAGTTATCAAATAAGCATGTGTCCTATTCTGTGTCTTAAACTCCTGAAACATCGATGTCTCATTTAGAGCTGTCAAAGCATTTTTGGAAAGAAATCAATTAAATCTGTGTGTGTGTGTGTGTGTGTGTGTGTGTGTGTGTGTGTGTGTGTGTACCTGGTATTTATCACGTTGTGGGGACCAAATATCCCCACAAGGATAGCAATACTAGTAAATTTTGACCTTGTGGGGACATTTTTGAGGTCCCCATGAGGAAACAAGCTTATAAATCATACAGAATTTGTTTTTTTGAGAAAGTAAAAATGCACAAAGTTTCCTGTAAGGGGTAGGTTTAGGGGTAGGGTTGGTGTAGGGCAATAGCACATACAGTTTGTACAGTATAAAAACCATTACGCCTATGGAATGTCCCCATAAAACATGGAAACACAACATATGTGTGTGTGTGTGTGTGTGTGTGTGTGTGTGAAAATATTCAGACGTAACCCCTTTTGTAATCGTAAACATTTTCATCAGTAGCCTAACTGTAATTTAATTACACGTTTTTTATCAGTAGGCTAACTGTAACAGATTATAGTTATATTTATTTTGTAATTAAATTACGTAACTCCGTTACATGTAACTAGTTACTCCCCAACACTGGCTATGTCGATATTGTACAAATGATTCCGTTAGAAAACAGCGGTCCGAACGAATAGAACCGAATCGCAAATCGATTCGGCCAATTCATTGAAAAGAACCGACTCAGGCACCACAGCAGCCCTGAACGACCCGCACGAATGTGTCTGTGTTCGTTTCTCACCCGGATTGGGGCGCAGTGCAAATTTTGCACTCCACTCAGACCCTTATGACTTTGTGTAATATCACTCATTACTGTTACATTAATGAAAGGAGGAAAACAAACATTTTCACTGTGCCCCTATAAAACATTCAAAATCTAATTCCAGTAAAAAAAAAAAAAAAAAAAACTCAACATCAAAATCAAAAAATAATAATTTGCAATACTTATAAATGTAAAAAAAAGAAGAAAGAAAAGAAAATGAAGAAAACATTAAAAACACTGAAATAAATAAAACAATCCATTTACCTTTCCGACGTGATGGTGTACATTTTTGCGCCGTTGTCCAAGGCAAAACGGATCTTTTCTGGATCATTTTTGACCATGGTTTTAGTTTTCCTTCACTTCACTTATTTATCAAACGTTTAAAATATGGGTTATTCCTATCTGAAATGCTAAAATAACGATAATAAATCATAAAAAATGCGTTAAACTCTTCCTGTCACAGTGCCTGCATCATCTTCAGGAGGTAAAGCGCTGATATCTGAGGCTCAGTGCAAAAGCGCTGTTATTTGAAGCCTTGTGACTGCGAACCGTGTGCAAACAGTTTCTGATTCAACTCTGATGTGTTTTTCTTATACAAACCACAATAGCATCCTTTAGGATCATTCAATCTGGACATATAGTGGAGGACAATAACTCGACCATTTACATGAATGAAGTAAACTATTGTTGAACTAAAACTTTCTCCAAGCTGCTGTGGTAAATGTTACAATTCTCATTTGTAAATTTAAAATGTGATTATACCAAAAGAGTAGGCTACAGGATCCAAATATTACAATTGTAACCCGTCTTTGTACAATATGCAGGAGGTATAAGTCTTAATATTTGGAGCTCGCAGAAAAAGCGGATTTATCTGAAGCCTTGTGACTGTGAACCGTGTGCAAACTTTCAGGCTGCTTGCAACTCCAGACTGTGATGATTGACTCTGAAAGAGCCCAAGAAAACTGACCTTTTGCAGAGACAATCAGTTAACACGTCCTTGAAGAGCTCCTACGCATTCAGTAAGTTGATTAGGTTTAAATGTTTGACTAATTTAATCACTTTAACTGTAGGCTACATTGTATTTTCCAAAAAAGTCACAAAGACTATTCAAATTATTAAGTTGATGCCAGTCATGCATTTTTGTAGGTCAAAACCCAGATACAAGTTAGCATTTTTTTTTCTTGAGGGAATCAGGGTCATGCTAACTTTTGGGTTGGCCTAAAAGAAAAAAAGTGTCATCACTGCAACACTCTGTTAAAGGGTTAGTTCACAAAAAATTTAAATTCTGTCACTAATTACTCACCTTCATGCGAGTAACTAATGACAGAATTTTCATTTTTGGGTGAACTAACACTTTAATATCAGATGAGTTTCAGTCTGCAAGTTAATTAAGCCTATATAAATTAAATCACTGCTTATCAAGTACCAATCTCCAGTGCGCGGTGTTGCTTTTCTGTGAGAACTGTGGTCATTTGTGCAATAAAAATGAGTTTTTTCATGTACACATGCAGACAGACACACTTTGCTGTTGAACACTGTATGTCAAGTTAAAGAAAATCTGGGGACCCCAGCGTTCTGTTCCAATTGAGCAATTACATTCTGTGCTCTAATGTGCTGACACCATGAAATATCAATTCAAAATTTGATTTTTAATTAATTCTGTTGCATTTACTTAGTTCTGTCATTCTGGTGTTCTCACCTGTAACTCTGTGCAAAAGGGAGGTGTCCTGCACCTCTGGGGGTAGAGCAGAGATCCTCTGGCGGAGAGCTGCGTCACTGGAGGCTGCGTTCTCAAGCTCCTGTAGTGCTCGGATCAGATCTGCAGTCTGAGATAGCGATGCAACGATTATAGATTTTGTTGGTACGATTATTGTCTGAGGAATAATCACGGCTTTACAATTATTATGCATTTATTAATTTTTAGATATTAAAGTGTTATTTATTGCTGGCTTTTGAAACGGAAATAACACAGTAACCAACAATACAGCACAAAATAATAATAAACAAAAGACAAACAAAAGTCCAAACAAGACCGTGAGGTCATCCAGGAATTAAAAAAGGTGACCTCTGCTCTGTAAACATCCATGACAGTACTTCTCTTTTGAAAATAACAAATGGAAATAGATCGCAAAAGTATTTAATGTTTTCAGTTTATACATTCTTTACATTGATATGAATAATACTACAACAGGGATAGTAAATAAAGTTAATGAAGTAGCCTATTATTAACTTTATTTGTCCCACAGGGGAAACTGTTACTAATTATGGAAATAAACTGAAATATTATTGTAATCAACTGTCATCCATACGTATTCATTTTAATAATCTTTATAATAATTTTTTATTTTACATGTGGCCTGAGAAAACCATGTCTATTATTTTGGTTTGTGAGATCGGAGATCCCGCTGCGCACGTGTACAAACATTCAGGAGGACACAAACTTCTTGAGAATGCTGCCCCGTGACTTTTATTAATAAAATAGATTAAATAGCCTACTGGAGAGACGCACAGACGCAGGTAGGCTAATTCACACAGGCAACTGTCACCTCTCTCTCAAATAATTAATTCAAGTAGCTAAATGTTATAATTAATGAATTAAAATAAATGTGATCTTACTGCACTATTTAATCTCTTTCTGATCTGAAGCGGGCAGAATGCTGAGCTAACGAGCTGTAGCTTTGCGTCATGTGGTTCTTGCCTTCACGTTGTACATTAAAATCGTTCAATGTACAGCTAGCCGTGCATTATCCCTTATGTATTCGCTCTTTAGCAGCGGTTTTGGTAACATTTCTATGAAGCCCGTATTTATAATACATTATAAGGGTATTCTTAAGGCATTATAATGAATGCATAATGCGTTATAAAAAAACTTATATGTTGTATCATCTCATGAATATTCATAAGAACAGTTTTAATATATTATAATATTTAATTATTTGTGGTTATAGCTTTTAAGAGTATGATGATTTATAACACAATGAACACATTGCATCCACTTTTACAATGGATTATATTTCTCATAGTTTTAATGTATTATAAGTCTCATATATTGCCATTTTTCTTATGCTTCTTTACTTAAAGCGGTCAAAGACCACTTATAAGTAGTAATAATAATAATAATAATAATGTTTTTTTCTCTCAAACAGCCATAAGATCAGATATCAGATCAGATGAATGTTTAATATGACACATTTGCTTTGGACTATTTTTATTGTAATATCAGTTTGATTATTTTGATGGTACCCTTTAAACAGCTGTTGATAAGTGACTCTGCAACTACAGTGG
>NW_015505340.1:1216857-1241013 GCF_001515645.1 Sinocyclocheilus grahami | reverse complement strand
GTCAACTTATTCTACCATACTAGATTCTACCATTCTTGAGCATACTAATACTCTAATGAGAGTTAGTTGGCATGTAGTTGCAAAGTTGCTTATAGTCGATTGATTAAGGGGACCATCAAAATAAAATGTAACCATATAAAACATTGCCTTTTTTTCAGTTGGAGTATAAAGCTCACATCAATTAATTAACATTAGCTCCACAGGAAACACTCAAATAACACTCAACTAACCACTCACAAGCTGTAATAAGATACTGTGCAGATCTTAAATAAACAATGTCAAGATATGATACAGTCCATTATTCTGTAAATGAAGTAGATTTAATATGGTGTTCATTGTGTGTTATAAATAATCATACTCTTAAACTTATAACCTCAAATATGTAAGTATTATGATGTATTATATTATTGTTATGATTATTCATGAGTTGATATAACATATAGTTTTTTTTTATAATGCATTATGCATTCATTATAATGCCTTAAGAATACCCTTATAATGTATTATAATTACAGGCTTCATAGAAAGTGTTACCACAGTTTTTTACAGCAATATTTAAATGACACCCTGGTCATTCTTGGTTTACCCAAAATGATCCCACACTATCGACAGGCATTTCTCTGGTGGAAATAAAGCTTTGCTGTTTGGTTCCTCTGTCACAGTTAATCTAATGCATGTAGTAGCCTCCGTGCCTCTGATAAGCACGTCATTTTAAGCTGGTGCACCGCTAGTGTAACTTTGTTTTCGTTTTGTGCAAGCTGCAACAGTTACGTTCCGTGTAACAGAAACACTTGGTTTAGCAGAACCTTTATGATTAATTAACCGTGACGTTTTAAAGCACGGTTAACCGCGAAACCGGTTAACCGCTGCATCCCTAGTCTGAGACACACAAAACATGTCATGACAAGGAAGATTAAACTGACTTGAGGTCAGTTTATAGGTAAATATGCATTACGTAAGGTTGTTCTTTCATACCTGTGGAGGTTCAGCAGGGGAGCTTTGGGAGGCAAAGTCATCATCGTTCACCTTAATCTCTTCATAAGGCCTTTTCTTGGCCTTCTTTTCTACCTCTGTAAGTCATGAGGAGACATTCTACATGTCATACTAAGGCATTCTCACTTTTAATAAAGACTTTACATCACACTTATCAAAACAAACTACTGAGTCTCTCTGAGCAACTATACTGCAGTCGCAATAACCTTTGAAATCAGTGTGACTTTGTGGTGGTTTACTTACGCAGGACATCAGAGAGTTTGTCCAGTATGTCATTCTCATAGACGGCTCTTTCCTGCCAGATGGACAAAACTCTACCTAACTGTTTCTTACAGCTCTCGTCTCCTTCACTGGACAGAGTAGATAAAACATGGTAAATATAATTTTAGCACAGGAAGAATAATAGCAACACAACTACAAGATGCAAATATTCAAGTTAAGACCCTATTACGCTTGCCAAAGAAAAAATATATATTTGAAGTATTCAATAAACAGAAACTCCCTTGAGGGTTTGTTTGTGTTTAACGCCATGCCAGCTTCTGTGGCTATTTTCATAGCGAGAAAAATGTATGGCTAAATTATATCAGGTTTTTACAATTTATTTTCGCTAAGAACTCTAAAACTGTATTTGGCTTAACTCTGTTAAAAATCTCTTCAAAAGAGTCAACTGAATTTAAAAAAAAAAGTTTTCTCACAGGGTTAAAAGGAAGGAAGTTGGAGGAACTTCTCCTAGTATTAAAAACTTGTATCATCCTGGGATGACCTTGAAGGTTAAAATAAAATACTGTGCTAGGGTGTATATTTATTATGTTAATAGGGCACGATTAAAACTCAATTAAGAAATATTTCCATATTTTGGGGGGGGGGGGTTCTTTAAATTCCGATTAAAATGGGAGCTAAACAGCCCAAATATACTGGCCTAACTCACCTGGAGACATGTTTAAAAGCATCAACAATAACTGGGGAAAAATCTTGTGTGAACTCTGGTCCTTTCCTCTTGCTATTCTGTATGACATCATTTGCAAGATACAGGAAGGTCAGCTTACGGGACACTTGGGCTGCACAGAGAGAAAGAGAAGAAAACATTTCTTAATTTAATAGGCTGTCTGTTTGGGGAGGAATAATTCTTTAAATATTTGCAATCTGAAAGAACAGGCATGTGATGTTTAATTAAACCAATTAAATCATTTATACCATTGGTTTTGAATGTTGAAAAATCTATTTGAGGCAACTGAACAACAATTCAAATATGTTCTAGCAACAAAAACAATGTTGTCAGGGTGTCAATACAGGTCAACCATGCTCGGCATGTAGGGTTTTGAGCAAGAAATTATTGTTGTGAATTCCTCCTGAACACAACAAACCTGCTATAAAAACTACACCTTCACTATTAAGACAATGAGATCTCAGGAGAGATTATCAAAAGACAGCTCTGTTTTTAGTACCACCACCCAAGCAACAAACCCATTATCCAATCCCATCTCCAAGCAAATACACAGTATTCAGAAATGAAGGCCATGTAATAACTTGAACACTTGATCATGTTATTCTGAATCTGTAATATTATACCATTATCCTAAAGGGAGCTCATTCCCAAGCAACTAGGTTAAACCATAAAAACAAGAATGCACGGTTATCACTGGGAGATGCCATGCAATCCTATGAATTAATTTTAGCACTACTATCCCACACAGTAATCCAAAGCCCTCATTGTTGTCCTAAACTCTGACTAGTTCTAAATAAAAATGACCCAACACTGAGAAACTCCTAAGAAAACAATGATCATTCATTTTCATATAGAAAAATGGAGCCATCTCTAAAGAGCAGATTAAAATGCACTTCTCCATCGACAACAAACTACACAGCGGCTTAATAACGTGCATTCATTTCTGTCAATCAAGTATTGCATCTACTCTGACTGAGGTCAACTGTAAACAGCATTGCCATGTAATCACAGAGCATCAAGCCAAACACATGTCAATTACTAGAGTAAACTTACACCAGTTTTCCAAACACAAAATTAATCTTTATACTGTACATTCAAAGCTAGATTGAGACCTACAATCAATAAGTTTAATGTACACCTTAACCTGATGTTTACTTGCACTCTGTTGGAGATAAATAAAACAGAGCTGATCACAGAATCTAGACTCCTACAGCACATTATGTGTCATTATCACAAAGGTGCAACATTATAATAAGCCTTCAGTGACACCAGTCGTTATGCAGGATCAGACTAAGTGAACGTTTATCATGTCTGTGAGAAGATAAAAAAGGACTGTGCTAACCTGTCATAATAACAAACGGAAAGCTTTATAAACTGTTCCTATGCGATTTCTGGATATCTCTATACACAAATAGATACAAAAATCTGTGGCAACATAAAATTTTAATAGGAAATGACCAAGCAATGAAACCTAAAGCCACTGTGAAATTGGATTCTAACTGGTTAATCGTGATGCATTAAAATTAATTCCTTAACAAAACAAAAGCAAAAAAACAAATTGTTTAAAAAAAAAAAAAAGTTTAATTCAATGTAGGTAATTGGGTAACTCAGGTACACTATTCAGGGTGTCCTGTTGTCAAGTAATAAATTAAACCAGTTGTAGTAAAGTTCTTCAGCAACGAGCCAAACAAATTGTACATATTGCTATTCCAGCATAATTTTGGTCACATTAAAGTGTCCCCATGTTATCCAAGTGTGCATGAAATAGAGAGTGGCATACGTAAAACGCCTTTTCAGAGAAGCGCTAATTAAACAACTATTTCAGTCAATGATTTTGGCCACCCAAAACTTTAAAACTTTTTTTCTTTTTGCGGTTTCAACTGAATATTTATAACAGACAAAATCTGCAGTTATGGAACTAATAAAGATTTCTATAGCCATCAGAATGGGTGTTCAAACAAAGCAAGCGTGTGTTTGGGAAAGACACAGTACTTGCCATTCAAAGAGGGGGATCTAGTTGATCCTAAACTAGGTTGTTTAAGATCAATCACACTTTTTTTTAAAACACACCCTGTGTTAGATCAGACCGGTCTGTTCTCATCCCAACATAGACCACATGTGCCATGCTGAAAAGTGAAGGGGTCTGAGTACATGTACAATAATTGTGTCTTGCCATTTTTACTGGAAATTTCACTTAATCAACAAAAAAAAAACCTGAATCTAACGTTAGTAGGGAAACAGATGAGTAGATGCTTCAAAATGGCTGCCAAGGTCAGTGGAAAATAGATCATAACATATCTAATGTAGATATTATATAGAATATTTCTTCTGGGATTCACCAAAATCTTATATGCAGTAGTGAAACTAATCTGAGTTGCTCAAGCACTGACCTAACACATGTTGCTGAATGTCTCAATATCTGCAATTGTCTTACAGACTATTATTGTTTATTAATAGAGAAAATCAGTCAAGAACTGGGGGGTTGTCTCAGTAATAACCTGCAAAGTAAACTGCAGAAATTGCAAAGGAATCAAAACATGCAGATTAGCTAAACTGCTAGCTTACAGGGGAACCTATGATTAGCTTGTGTGCTACATGTGCGGTTTATTTTTATTTCAAAACGACAAAAACATAACATAACCTCGCATTGTAATGCTATTCTAGGTGTTTGCGGTAAAATGTATCTCTCCTTACCTTTCTTCAGCTCGTTATACCAGACTTTGACGATGGTTTTGGAGTGTTTTCTGTGGTGGATGAGCCACAGTGAAAGGGTCTGCACGCTCTGCTGGGAGTTACTCAGTTCTGATAATTTCTTCTCCAAAGCAGGCTCCGAGAACACGGACATTTTCAATTACAAGTAAGAATTGGGTAGAAAAGGCTCCTTGCCTAAACCAGGCACCCGAAGGTCGAGGATATTAAAGCTGATAACTCCTCAAGCTAGCTACACATTCCCTGGTTTACCACACACTGCCATAAAGTTGGCTTGACGTTGGACGTGCGATATTCGCACATTTAGGGACCGTCTCTAAAGTTACATACGACATTGGCATATACGTTTCTAACTTAAATAGCATTTGAAGAGATTGACTTACAGTCACACAACCAACTGTAAAGTCTTTCTGTAGGTGTCATCTATAATGCACACCTTTTAGATTTTTGATATGAATTAAAATAAACTGTCAAATTATGTGTAAATATTGCAATGTATTTCACTAAGGAATGGGCTCAAACACAAAATATGCCATTATTTAAAGTTCAATAGCATTAAGGAGAATGCCTTACCGTCATAAAACCGTCAATGTTTGCATATGATTTGACAGTTTATTTGAATAAATATCAAAAATATAAAAGGTGTGCATTATAGATGACACTACATGAACACTTTACAGTAGGTAAGTCATTCCCCTCAAATGCTATTTAGCTGTAAATTACAGCATATTTTGTGTTTGAGTCCATCTAGTGGTGAAATTTTTTTTTTTTTACATATGATTGTTTTGACAGTTTATTTTAATAAATATCAAAAAATTTAAAAGGTATATTTATAAACCTACCTGAACAATTTACAGTTGGCTGTGGACTGTAAGTCATTCTCTTCAAATGCTATTGACGTTAGAAACGTCGTATGTCACTTTACAGACGGCCCCTAAATTTGCGAAAATCGTACGTCCAACGTCAAGCCAACTTTATGCCAGTCGCGCACAGTGAGCATGCGCAGTCTCACCGCGCATGTATAAAAACACTTATTTATATACACTTTTATACACATATTTAAAATTGTAATATTTCACAATATTTCTGTTTCTACTGTATTTTTGATTAAATAAATTAAGCCTTGGTGAGCATAAGAGACATCTTTCAAAAACATGACAAATTCTTACTGACTCTAGACTTTTGAATGGCAGTGTTTAAAATGTATATATATTTTAAACCAGTCACTGTGGTTTAAACTGGTCTTCAGCTGGTCCAGTTGGTCTTCCAGCTAGTGCCAAAACCCCTCTAAAAACCAAACAAGACCAGTCTAACTGTAACATTCACTATGTAAAAATGTAAATAATAACAAATAAATTAATATAAATAAATAAAATATCATTATAATTTTAGATATATCTCAATTATTTCAATATTATTTCTGCTCTTTTATGTTTACACCATATCAGAGTCATTTGTAAATTTGGATTTAAAAAAGATGTCTTTCATGATATAGAAAGGGCGCACAATACCTTGTGGACAGAGGAACTTTTAATAAAGAAACAATAAAAAAAAAAAAGTGACATGACATGTGGCCAAGTATGGTTACCCATACTAGGAATTAGTGCTCTGCATTTAACCCATCCTAAGTGCACACATACAGCAGGAGCAGTGGGCAGCCATTTATGCTGCGGGGTTCGGTGCCTTGCTCAAGGGCACCTCAGTCGTGGTATTGAAGGTGGGAGAGAGCGCTGTACATTCACTCCCCCCACCTACAATCCCTGCCGGTATGATACTCGAACCCACAACCTTTGGGTTACGAGTCCGACTCTCTAACCATTAGGCCACAACTTCCCCTAATATATTCTAAATAAAAGTATAATAACTGGGTTGTTTTTATTCATTTGTAAGTTTACTGCATAGTAAAATGTGTTAGATTGTCTATTTAAATGTTTAATTTCTGTCCGATCTGGTCTGTAAGTACCCTTGTTCTACATTGTAATTATTTCTTAAAATTTAACCTTACCATATCATTTTAATATTCAGCGGCAGGAGGAGATTTTGGGAAACTTGTTTGAAAACAGTCAGTATATTGGTGCCACTAGAGTGAATGTGTTTGCTACAGGAGCTGCTCACATAGTTCTGAGTTCTCAGGGTTCAGCACACTGTTGTGACATCATAATGGAGATTCCGTTCTGGCAGCTCTAAACTGCTGCTCTGACTCTTGTCTTCTGTTGGTGTGTTAGGAGTGAAAAGATCGAAAGATACTTGTTTCGTGACTTTCTGCAAAGATTGTCGACAAATACTGAATTCACTTGCAGCATTCAGTGTCCACAATGGCACTGCTCAGCAGTCTATTTAGACAACTTTTTGAGCATTTTGCTCACTTCTTGCGCAGAAGGGAGACATCTCTGAGGGCACAGCAGTGTGCAGCGCAATGGGCAGCACTACAGAAACTTCCAGAGGCACTGTTGACGAAGGCGGGTGAGAGTAAGGCCTTCACTGCTAATGACAGGAAGTGCAGAAAAAGATGCCGTAAGGTACCAGCTTACAAAGAAAAAAATTGTGTAGAAACAATTTTCCCTCAGATATTGCTAGTAAATTTCACAATTAATTACAATGAAACTGCAACTTAACACAATGAGTTAAATGTGAAATTTTGAAATAGAAAGACTGAAATAGTAACGTTATTGTCTGTATCGCAATAGTTTATTTACAACCTTAAAAAAATCTTTTTTTTACAGTATAGAGAGAAAGAGGAGGAAAGACAGGAGAAGAGAAAGGTGAAGAAGGAGAGAGAGATGAATGAGGGAGGAAGTCATAAAGACAAGGCTGAAAAAGAAAGAGAGACACTTGATAAGATAAAAGAGAGGATGCGTGCAGCAGAAAAAAGAGAGTCTGCCAAATTCAGAGAGATGCAGAGTCTAGAAAAGTTTGTGGAGGGAGGAAGTGAGCATAGAGAGGCTGGAGAAAAGAAAAAGAAGAAGAGAAAACTGAAGGAACAAAAGGCCACTGAGCCAACTCCACTTCTTGTGGAGGTCAAACCTCAGCAAACTCTAGTCAGTCCTCTAGTGAGATCTTCCTTCTTGAAGCCAATAGAGGGAGAACTTCCAATGATTCCAAGTGTCTCTGAACATCTCACTCTAACAGCCGCTCGCTTCAAGCCCCTGCCGCCAGTGACCAAACCACCCATGCGTCCTCAAAAGCCAGCTCCTGCACCCGAGGAAGTGTCCCTGCCATGTTCTCCTCTTCAAGTGGATCCTCCCAAACCGTTGGCTGTTCCTCCACGTCCCACTCCAGCACATGATGAACCCTTTTCTCTCCGACACTCCCAAGTGCATCCTCCCAAACGACTGGTGGTTCCTCCGAGCCCCACTCCTTCACCTGATGAAGTTGTTGATCTGCATTGTTCTCCAACTCAAGTGTGTCCTCCCAGCCTGGTGAAGCCTCAGCCATCCACTTCTTCCCTGTTTGAGCCGCCTCCACAACTCATGCTCATTGACATAGAGGATGAGGAGAACGAGTATGTGGAGTACACAGGGAAGATCATCCGGGCCTGTGACTTACTCAAGTCTGAACGCCCCCGACCGCTGGAGGCTGAAATGAAACCGAGACAGATGGTTGCTTGGTTGGAGAGTGACAGCGAGGTGCTGGAGGAAGTGTGGGCGAGTGAAGTGGTGGAGGTCCAGGGATGTGAGGAAGAGAAAAATAATCCTGGTGAAATGGGAGACTCCAAGGTCATAGAAGGCCATTTGGATGTCGCCTCTCAGAAAAAGAAGGAAATGGATGAGCACATGATGAAGCTGCTCTGTGTAAGCTATCCTGAAGGTCCCAAGAATGAAACTCAGCACAATGTGAATGTCGAGGAAGAGCCAAAGAGCAAAAGAAAAGGGTCACTTGTTCTGTTCACCTGGGCAGAAGAAAATGTCAAGAAAAAGGAGGAGAAGAAAATACGTAAGGAGAAGGAGCGAAGAGAAAAAGAGTTGCTGCTTGAACGCTACAGGAAAGATCCAAAACTGAAGCACTTGTTGATCAACAAGCACAACCACCACTACTGGTCCTCTGAATGAAGGTCAGTGTCCCTCTCCAAAACGTCCTCTTCACCTTTAACCTGCTGCACAATTCTATTTACAAATTTTAAAAAACTGTGCCAATAGATGCATGGAACGTGTACTTAAACATAAAAAACACATTTAATGTTCAAAGGTTTAATATGAAAATGTATTTAATATTAAGTGATTTTCAACCATTTTGAATAATATTTTTAATTAGAACAGCTACAGGAATTAAATGTTTAATCTCAGATCACAACATTAAAACTTCACACTTGATTTGAGTACAAGGAAATTTCATAGGTAAGTTGCAATTGCGTTTGTCATATTGTCTATGATGTGGATATTTCCAATACATCACCTGCAACTCTGGTCTTTTTATGTTTCTTCACTATAGGTCCCCTTTGTGGATTTTTGGAGCATTTCCTCACTAGGAATATGCACTGTATGCTATGATTGTGGTTTCTGACAAATTGCATGTGTATATTTATTTATAATGTCTCTTTCAGAGGCAATATATGTTAACGGTCACATACGAAAGTAAACAAATTCAAATTTTCTAAAAGTTTAGAAATGAGTACTATTAAAACTAAAATCTTATGATCATGTTTTTTTTACATGATCATAATTATGATGAGAAAAACAGTTTACACTTTATTTCCAGTAAACACTTCATTTCCTATTTTTCCTATTTTAAAATAAGACTTTGGGTCATGACTGAGCAACAAATACTAATAAATCACAAATACTAGAGTCAAACTTTACATATTTTTCCATACACAACACTCAAAAATCAAAAGCGATCACTGGGGCAGTACCTTTGTGATTCCTTCCAAGATACTAATTCTAAATAAGCATTTTGAACGATTCACATCATATTACATTTCATATATGATTTGCAATCTACTCCAATCACTAAAAGTACAATGACAATTTCAAGATGTATTTTCCTCAAATTTTATTTTTGTGATGAAACGCAAAGAGGCTGCAGAGAAATACAATTTAACTTCAGTTTAATGCAAATGTACAGTGCGAAGAGATCTACAAAGCCCAAACACACTCTACACACCTCAATCCACTATAGCTTTACTTATGCAGAAGTTAGTAATAAAGACAAACAAAGAAAGGTTAAGCCACCCAAGTCGATATTTTCTTAACCCACGATTTTCACAGCCAGTTCAGTTTTCAAGAGCTCCACATGCAAGATATGCCATGTACCAGCTTGGTACATGGCATTTCAGTGAATGTTTTAAGTTACCTAATTATCTTAGAAACCATTTTACATTCACATCTGAAACCATGTGGAGTGAATATTCTTTAGTATACAATTTGAATAAACAAAAATCTGTCTTTGTACACTACAATTAGCCCTAAAATGCTTAAATAAATGCCTGTCAATGTTAAGTGTGTTTAAAAAAAAAAAGTTGTTTTAGATTTAAATGCATCACTTAAATTTCTAGGACAATTTAAAATGAACCATATTACCATGTTCATGACAGGTTGTCCATTACCCAGCAGACTTTCTCTGGCATTTTAATAAATAACCACAAAAACATCAAATGCAAGAAATATCCTGTTATTTTCCAGCACATGGAACATTTTTGCAAGGTAACATGCAACTAGCAAAATTCTAAAAGCCTCAAATAATTCAATATTCCATTCACATTTGTTAAAATAAGGGAATACATCTCTTTCCCTCCTTCACACAGAGATACAAAATCAAAACAACATAACGAACTATTTAATGAAAAATAAATAAATCTGTAACGTAGTCAGCATGAAAGAAAAGAGTCATGTAATGTAGTGTTTGAGCCTCAAATACTGATCTTTGGAACGATTTAATAGTCAGGACAACCTCTCAAGCTCCCCTTCCTCTCAAAAAAACAACAACAGAAAGATAAACTATATACAGGCTTTATTTTACATGCTTTCATAGTTATACTGTAGATAATACAGTCAACTGAACAAGCGTTTGTCATCTTGGAGTGTATCTATTGGTGGTATTATTTTGCAAAGCAGTAATGTTATAGAAACGCACACATTAGGGAGTAGCACAGCCAGATATTCAGATATTCATGCCTAGAACTAGAGGGGTTTGAGCTTTATCTGACTATTTACAGCTACTGAATATATGCAAATGTTTGGAGAAGTATCTGTCTGTCTGACATTTTTTGCTGTGTTAAACTATCATGCAGAGACTTTATATTGACTAGTGGAGCACATTAGTATCAGTAATGTTCATTACTCTGCCATACAAATCTCCGCTCATTGATATTTGCTCTTTCTTGCTCCCTCACTGTCAACCAGGCTATGTGCAAAGGTTAGTCGAGTGAATTTCTGCCATGCCGTTTGGATGCAACTGTTGAGTCATATCACGCTATACATCTCCAGAACCACAGAAGCGGTTTTAACAAGAACGACAGAGCGAGCAATGTAGATGAACTCCATTCAAATGGGTTCTGAAATAAATTGCCATTTGAGTTTGCAAATGGCCTTATGAGCTTATGGCCTGATCAGCCTGTACATGTTGACATACAGGGAATGTGAAAGACAAATAAATTAAGAATATGAGGAAAGGTGATGAGATGTGAGGTGGTACATCATTCCGTGTAAAGTGGACTGCATTCCCTCTTCTCACAGGAAGGAGGAGCACTCATTCCTTGGTACGACCCACGATGGCCAGGATGTAAAGGAAGATGTTGATGATGTCAGTGTAGAGGTTAAGAGCTGCATAGACGTATTCCTCTGGGCTAATGGCCATCTTCTTGTTGCCCAGGAGAAGCTGGGTGTCCACAGCCAGGAACTGTGAAAGAACAAACAAGGCCTGAGTGTCGCATTCATGTTGTGCTTGAGGAAATAAAGCAAGCTGAACTGTTTCAAAGGATTGAAAATGATATTAATCTTTTACTTTCATCATTTTTGAAGAGATGTGTGCCATTATATACACAATTGTCCCCTTGTGGGTGATTTAAAAAAAAAATATCATAGACATACACTGAAGGAGTGATTCAAATAATATTTAGGGACTAAAATATTAGAGACTTGGCGAGGGGCTCTTTTAACACTTTAGGCTTGTAAGCAACCACCTGGAAACAACCTAGAACACCCTAGCAACCACATAGCACAATGCAATAGGCCTAGCAGCACCACTCATGTTTTATTCAGAAACTACAAAATCATATGGTCTTAAATCATCAGCAAATCCTACATAAATTTCACTGGTTTTGTATCCTGCTTGACTGTGATAGTTACACTATCGTTCAAAAGTTTGCAGTCATTTTTTTTTTTTTAAACAGGGATGAATAAAACTGATCAAAAGTGACAGTAAAGGCATTTATAATATTACAAAAGATTTGTATTTCAAATAAATGATGTTCTTTTGAACGTTCTATTCATCAAAGAATACTGAAAATTTTTTTTTATCAATGTATCAAAAGCAGCAAAGCTGTTTTCAACATTGATTATAATAAGATATATTTCTTGAGCACCAAATCGGCATATTGCAATGATTTCATGTGACACTGAAAACTGGGCTAAGGGATGGTGAAAATTCAGCTTTTCCATAACAGTATTAAATGACATTTTAGAATATATTAAATTAGAAAAAAGGTTATTTTAAATTGTAAAAATATTTCACAATATTGCTGTCTTTACTATATTTTTGACCAAATAAACGCAGTCTTGGTGAGCATAAGAGACTTCTTTCATAAAACATGAGCTTTATCCAAGAACTCTACTGTAATTTCCTGATGTTCCAACAATTTCAGTTCCAAATGCCTAATCTCACTGCTCCAAAAGGGCTATGATTTTATACAGCCAGTCAGACCGGAAAACTGGAGATTTCAAAAGGGCCCAAGTTTGGTGACCCAGTTTAAGACAGATGGTAAAACGTTTTACCTCGCAAAAAAGGCATGACAATGGATGATGACTTTGATAGCAAACAATCAAACTACAATAGCAAAGTGCAGGTTTTCACTTTTGAAAGATATATGTTCACCAAAGCAGCATGCTATTGATCAAACAAGCCATTCAAACCCTATTAAACTCTATTTTAAAAATCTGATGGTTATTTAATCTTAATGTGTAATAGCAAAGCCCCACTCCAGCCATTAGTCCAGACCTCTGAGAAAAGCAGTGTTACCTCATCCTTAATCACAACAGCGTTCTATTTTGGCACTTGAAAAACCTGTCTTATTATCTTGATGAAAACTGTTGTATAAATTATTAAAGTGTGGAAGTCACAATACAATGTCTCTTCTAAAGTCTAAGAGATTTTTTGTTTCTGAAGTGAATAAGCTGAAATAGCTGAAGAGATGAAAGTATAAAGAAAGTGAAAATCTAACCAGAGAGAGAAGCTCAGATGTACAACAACTTTACATTTCTTTTCAATAAATTGACAGCTAGAATGCCAAAGGTTTTAACAGTGATCATTATTGCAAGTAAAGAACTGTTTGAAGAACAGAAGGTGTGTTGAGTTTAACAGTCTTAATAACATAGAAGTACACATTTCTGTGAAAAACATAATTTTTAAAAGGATATTAACCCCTTAGCATTCCTGTAAAATTAGCCTAAAAACGCCTAAAAAAGGCATACCCAAAGTAAATTGCATGCTGTTCTTGAACCATTTGGAGTATATGCATGGTTTTGGTTTTGAAAGGTGACACTGGGGTTTGTTCCTAAACAGAACAAATCACTGTAAGTCTTACTGGTATTGAGTATTAGAACTTTGAACACACTGACGGAATGAAAAACCATTCCGTCTATATTTTGTAAACAGATGCCTGCAGATGACTATAGCTGGGAGCTATTAGCTGGAAAACACAATGGGATCACAACATGAAGCCTTTTTGAAATGAAGAATCTATGCGACATGTTTAGCCGTTTTTTTAGTTGTTGTTTTTTTTAGTTGTTGTATGTCACGAAGTTATTAACCCTCAAAAACACGCAGTGGAACACTAACAGGTTAAGGTATTGATGGTGGTACTTACACAAGTGAACAGCAGGGCCCCGAGCGAGGCGTAGACAATGTGCAGAATTTTATTTTGGATGAAGATGCAGAGGAAAGAGGCCAGGAGCAGGACAATCAGACAGACAAAAAGAACACCCCAGCAGGAAGTGAAGTCATATTTGCTCTATTTTTGAAAAAGAGAAGGATAATGACAATCAGTGGTGTTTACCGCATGCAAAGGATGCATGGAAGACACATGATAAAACCGCCTAGCTCAAAAGCTTGAAAACTAAATTGGCCACTATTGAATGTCCACAAACTATACTTGAACTATACTTTCAAAACTTTACATGCTGTCATTATAATCATGAGATGTTGTTCGGTAAAATAAAGCATGTATAAAATAAAATAAAGGATGAAAAACTGTGAGACTGCTACAGTGAGCAAACAAACCTGCAGTGAGAAAAGCACAACTGTGAAGCAGACCACCGCAGTGATGCCCACTGCCATGATAACTGCATCTGTATCATAGTAGCTGGCAACCATTCCAACCATATAGGACAGACTCAGGGTCAGGATGGACTGAGAAAGAAACACAGGAAGGGGTCAATCAGTACAGAGTAAACAAACCTAAACCTAAATATAAACTTAAAGAGTTAACTATATATTAAACAATGTAAACAACTAATTTTTTTCTAGTTCACAAACCATATAAAAACATGATTGCATATGTTTTCTTGTACAGTGCAGAATGAAAACACTAAATAATGTGTAAGCATAGGCAGTTGTAGTACCAGTGCCACCAGGTTCCATGGGTGTTTGCGGCGAAACTCTCCACAGCAGCTGAGAGCGATCAGTGAAACAAAGAAGATAGCGTAGGACACATAGTACGTCCACTGATTTCTCCGTACAAACACTTTGACATCAGTTGAAAAGGTGAAAACGGCAACAAAAGAGAAGGTGATCAACAGCTGCACGGTCAAGACCATGAACACCTGAGAACAGAGTCACGAAACAGTGTTTTTCTTTGACACACTGTACTGCTACATACAATAGTTACATACACATTTAACAAGACCATTTGTTACATTTCTTCATTCATTCCAGGAACTGTGTTTAATACACATATTTGACATGTATCTGTGTGTATACTGTACAGTCTGTAATAAATGCATGTTAAATGTGTTACTTTTTTTGAGCTTTTATTTAATTTAATTCCTGATATTTGGCCATTTTTAGACTATCATAACTGACCATTAACTCGTGCCTGGCTAATAAACAAAAGTTGTAGTCCTCTTTGTGCCAGTTTCAGTATCAGCATTGGCTTTTTAAAAACACATATCGGTCAACCATGAGTCCACACATTTGTTGACCAAAAATGACAATAAACATTACTTTGACTTTTAAACACTGAGGACAGAGAGATTGTTATTAAGGATGTATTGATACTCACAATACAATTACCTATTTCACATTAGAACCACAACCACATTTCCACAGTTATTAACATTGTAAATATCGCAACTCTTTTTAATTTTAATTTTTAAGAAATGTAATCCACATTTACTGTTATATTACCTTGTCATTCAATTACAAAGAAAAATAGTTAAAACTGCCGTAAGGGTTTTTCCTAATTTTTTGAATACAGCACAATAATATATTTAAGAAAATGAGAATGCTAAAAAAAAAAAAAAAATTCTATGACAACTTCCGCTTCTGAGAACCCTGGAAATGTGACAAGGTTCCATTCTTGCTCATTTTACCTGGATCATGTGTACAACAACTTTACATTTCTTTTCAATAAATTGACAGCTAGAATGCCAAAGGTTTTAACAGTGATCATTATTGCAAGTAAAGAACTGTTTGAAGAACAGAAGGTGTGTTGAGTTTAACAGTCTTAATAACATAGAAGTACACATTTCTGTGAAAAACATAATTTTTAAAAGGATATTAACCCCTTAGCATTCCTGTAAAATTAGCCTAAAAACGCCTAAAAAAGGCATACCCAAAGTAAATTGCATGCTGTTCTTGAACCATTTGGAGTATATGCATGGTTTTGGTTTTGAAAGGTGACACTGGGGTTTGTTCCTAAACAGAACAAATCACTGTAAGTCTTACTGGTATTGAGTATTAGAACTTTGAACACACTGACGGAATGAAAAACCATTCCGTCTATATTTTGTAAACAGATGCCTGCAGATGACTATAGCTGGGAGCTATTAGCTGGAAAACACAATGGGATCACAACATGAAGCCTTTTTGAAATGAAGAATCTATGCGACATGTTTAGCCGTTTTTTTAGTTGTTGTTTTTTTTAGTTGTTGTATGTCACGAAGTTATTAACCCTCAAAAACACGCAGTGGAACACTAACAGGTTAAGGTATTGATGGTGGTACTTACACAAGTGAACAGCAGGGCCCCGAGCGAGGCGTAGACAATGTGCAGAATTTTATTTTGGATGAAGATGCAGAGGAAAGAGGCCAGGAGCAGGACAATCAGACAGACAAAAAGAACACCCCAGCAGGAAGTGAAGTCATATTTGCTCTATTTTTGAAAAAGAGAAGGATAATGACAATCAGTGGTGTTTACCGCATGCAAAGGATGCATGGAAGACACATGATAAAACCGCCTAGCTCAAAAGCTTGAAAACTAAATTGGCCACTATTGAATGTCCACAAACTATACTTGAACTATACTTTCAAAACTTTACATGCTGTCATTATAATCATGAGATGTTGTTCGGTAAAATAAAGCATGTATAAAATAAAATAAAGGATGAAAAACTGTGAGACTGCTACAGTGAGCAAACAAACCTGCAGTGAGAAAAGCACAACTGTGAAGCAGACCACCGCAGTGATGCCCACTGCCATGATAACTGCATCTGTATCATAGTAGCTGGCAACCATTCCAACCATATAGGACAGACTCAGGGTCAGGATGGACTGAGAAAGAAACACAGGAAGGGGTCAATCAGTACAGAGTAAACAAACCTAAACCTAAATATAAACTTAAAGAGTTAACTATATATTAAACAATGTAAACAACTAATTTTTTTCTAGTTCACAAACCATATAAAAACATGATTGCATATGTTTTCTTGTACAGTGCAGAATGAAAACACTAAATAATGTGTAAGCATAGGCAGTTGTAGTACCAGTGCCACCAGGTTCCATGGGTGTTTGCGGCGAAACTCTCCACAGCAGCTGAGAGCGATCAGTGAAACAAAGAAGATAGCGTAGGACACATAGTACGTCCACTGATTTCTCCGTACAAACACTTTGACATCAGTTGAAAAGGTGAAAACGGCAACAAAAGAGAAGGTGATCAACAGCTGCACGGTCAAGACCATGAACACCTGAGAACAGAGTCACGAAACAGTGTTTTTCTTTGACACACTGTACTGCTACATACAATAGTTACATACACATTTAACAAGACCATTTGTTACATTTCTTCATTCATTCCAGGAACTGTGTTTAATACACATATTTGACATGTATCTGTGTGTATACTGTACAGTCTGTAATAAATGCATGTTAAATGTGTTACTTTTTTTGAGCTTTTATTTAATTTAATTCCTGATATTTGGCCATTTTTAGACTATCATAACTGACCATTAACTCGTGCCTGGCTAATAAACAAAAGTTGTAGTCCTCTTTGTGCCAGTTTCAGTATCAGCATTGGCTTTTTAAAAACACATATCGGTCAACCATGAGTCCACACATTTGTTGACCAAAAATGACAATAAACATTACTTTGACTTTTAAACACTGAGGACAGAGAGATTGTTATTAAGGATGTATTGATACTCACAATACAATTACCTATTTCACATTAGAACCACAACCACATTTCCACAGTTATTAACATTGTAAATATCGCAACTCTTTTTAATTTTAATTTTTAAGAAATGTAATCCACATTTACTGTTATATTACCTTGTCATTCAATTACAAAGAAAAATTGTTAAAACTGCCATAAGGGTTTTTCCTAATTTTTTGAATACAGCACAATAATATATTTAAGAAAATGAGAATGCTAAAAAAAAAAAAAAAAATTCTATGACAACTTCCGCTTCTGAGAACCCTGGAAATGTGACAAGGTTCCATTCTTGCTCATTTTACCTGGATCATGAGACTCTTTCTACATATCCATTTCAAATCAATTAAATAAAAATAAATAAATAAAGACCCCACCTGAATTTGTCTCTTAAGCCCAAAGTATACTTCGTTTTTACTGCTTACCTTTCTAATGAAGGCCTGTCGGATACTCTTATCTTCCCAGCCAGAGTTCACAAACTCATCATTGCCATAGTAAGAGGGGGGTCCATCTCCACCGTTGTATCCAGGGCTCTCCATAGAAGCTGTCAAAAAAACAAATACAAATAATACATGTGATGGGTGAAATCTAATGCATGTTAGAGCCCTCACAACATTCTAATGTATTTAAATCCGTCCAGTATGCTCATTCAATAAAACACCCACAGAAATGGAAAACTGAAGTACAGGACAGATTTAAACAGTTTTATAGGTTTGGAAAGGAAAGCACATTTTATAGTATCTACACCAACAGCACCAGCTAGACGTCGTAATAATACACTTGAAAAGACATCCTAATTGTTACAGCAGGCACTAGGGATAAGGTAAGAAAGGAACAGTCCTAACAGAGCTAGTAATCTTTTGTTGAAACTCTCCGGCAAAGCACTTTACCTTGAATAACCCTCAGGAGGACAGAGTACACACTGACTAAATACGCTTATTCAACCTGGCAACACCTGAACTCAGCAGGGACACCACTCACTACTCCTAAGAGAGTAACACTGAGGATTACCTGTCGTTAGAAAACTAAATTGCTCAACCTGTGTACAATATTTTAAAGAACTTCAAGTAAAATCTTAAGTGGAAATTTTAAGAAGACCAAAAAAACTGAGTTTTTCCTCTTCTGTAAACTTCCTAATGGTACTTACCATTAGAATCTACACCAAAGGCAGGCTGGCCGGGCCCCTGCTGGTATGGACTCTGAGGGTACGGCCCCTGAACGTAGGGCCCCTGTGGGTACGGCATCTGTGGATACGGCATCTGTGGGTACGGACTAGGGCCGAACCCAGGTGCTGGAGGCTGGTCGTAACCGGGTTGGCCGTAGGGTCCTGGTGCTGCATACGGAGGTGCCCCTGGACCCTGGCTATAGTTGGGCGGAGGCATTCCAAAGGCATCAGTTTTGGGTGGCCCATAGACACTGTTGTGAAGGGGGTTATTCTCCCCCATTATAGGATAGTTTTGCTTGTCCTGGGACATGTCTCCTTCCCTCACTGGAATCCTGATATTGACAGAAAACAGAAAGGTTAAAATGTACAACAAACATTATGGAAATCCAAAAGTAACCAATTTGGAACGCAGTAGCTCAGTATTGAAATAGAGAATGATGTTAGCATGTTGCTAAGCTAACAGCCTGATACTCTATTTGTGTAATACCTGTAGGCCCCTATGTGTCTTTGTATGCTTATTAGTGGATCAAATAATCTTTTCAATTTATCTGATTTTAAATAAATTAAACAACCTGATATAATTTTGATATAAAAAAATACTAATAAAAATAATTCAAATAAAAAGACATTTGACTAGTTTCAATATGCAGTAAAGTGATATCTACATTAAAGTCATCATGAAATGGAAGTAGCAACACATCTTTTTTCCTATACTATAACATACAGATTCATAAAAAAAAGTGTCGGTTTTAAGCTGACTCAATGATTAGAGGACTCCAGCATGCCTGTCCCAGAGAAAAGTCTGTTGGCTGAATTTAAAAAAAAAAATTGAGGTATTAAAAAAACCCAGATGTATAGAAGAATAATTCACAATAAGATCAATAACATGCATTTAGTAAATTTAGGCTATAGGGTGAATTTTCGTTTCTTGCCAACTTTCCAATTTAACTACTTTATATTTTAAAGTAGTTTGTACAGGAGTTACACATCTTAAAAATAAAAATAAACAAACCAACAGTGAGCTGAGAGGGGGGAAAAAAGTTTTAAATTGCTTGCTATGAATCCACTCCAGGAAAGATCATCTCTGCTTGTGATGATCTGATCAAAACAACTCTAACTGGACCAACCACAAGTAAACAATCCAGCTCTGTTTACTCAAAGATTCAGTTCATGCAGCCCACTGAATAATGGTGCATTTCAACACAAAAGGGGTCACCAGAAGGCAGAGCGTTGTGAGTTGCAGTTTTACAGAGAGAAAGTAACTCCTCACTTTCTCTGTGAAAAACTGCAACTCATAAAGCTCTGAATCACTTTCAGTTTCACTTTTCAGCAGAGGACTAAGGACATATGACTGCAGGTGCTCATACAGCTTCCTGGTAGCCCAGGTTGTGCAGCTGAGAGAGAGCTATGGACACTGATGTTGAAGCATCTGAATACATGAGTTCATTTAAACATGTCAAAGTGTGACTATAGTGTTTTTTAAAGTGAGTGTTAGATGACAGAGAGGTCCATATAAATGTAAAAATAGGGGAAATTAGCATGGCCAACTAAACTAAACTACTACTAAAAAATAAAAAAAAAAACTACTACTTGCAATCAATTTATAAAAACATAATGACTCTCTAACACATACATAATAATCAGTAGTCTCTGTCCCCTTTAAGGGAGTTATGCAACACTGTCCCATTTATGTGACTTGAAGTCAGCTCAGCAGTCTGCCCAGCATTTAAGACCAGGTTATATTCAGCAGTTTTCCACTGTCCCCCTTCACAGCAGCAGGTATTAAATAAAGCAATTCCACATCGTTTTTCCCTGACATATACAGTGACAAAAGTCTCGATCCTTTTAACACATGCAAGACGTCCAAAATTATGATTTTTTTTTTAGCTCTCAAATACCAGCTATTATTTCCTGTTTTGAGGGATATATATATATGTATGAAATCACGCAAAAAAAAAAGGTGTTTGTTGTTGTTGTATTGTAGTATTTGGGATGTCAGCTTCTGAAAAACACAAGCTATTTTTTTAACATCCCTGTCCGTTTCTCTCTCAAACTACAGAAACCCAAATTAAGCAGCTTAAAATGTTGCTAAGATATGTGCTGCTGGTTGCTATTAGATCACCATACTTTTCAAGAATCAGTCAAGTTTGAGGCTGTTTTTTAGGCTTGTAACCCTGCCTGATTCCAGCGTTTTATTTCCAGCTATATTTTTGCTCAGCAGGAAGGGTTTCCACAGGTTCATGTTTATAACTGGCCTAGGGAGTTACTGGAAATGAAAAATAAAATTTGACTGTTCAGTGAGAATCAAATTACTTCAAAGCAGAGCTTTAAATCTATGACTCGTTAGATTAGCTATGGAGAGTCTTTAATCAATAACAACTCGTGTCTTTTGAGTTCGGCTTTAAGAAGTAAACAAACTCAGGTCACTTATGCCATTATGGATTGACGACTCCTTAAAAATCAAAAGTCAAAACACTTCATAGTTTCAAGAACATTTAAGAGTTAAGAAACCTTTTCCACTATCAACAACCTTGGAATGGAAAGGTTCCATGGATGTTAAAGGTTCTTCATGGAAACATAGATATCAATATAGAAACTTAATTTCTGAGAGTGTTGATGCAATGCAAACAACAAACTTAAACATGTATCTTGCCCATGGTTATATGTCTGCAATTGTATATGAAGGCAATTTGCTAAAAATAACAAGTTAGCATTTTATTTAAATCCTGCAGAGACAAACTTTGTCTATAATTATATTTATCAACCTTATTTTTAACATGAGAGCAGGTGCAGACATTTTTAACTTGAACGTGCGCTGCTTCCGGTGTCAGTCACTTCCAGATATTTTAGCTGTACAAAAACAGTCGGTCATGTTGCTTGATCCTGCAAATTGGTATTTGTTATCAGATTATTTTACCATAATCATATGGTTTGCTATTCTATACAGCTAATGAATCAGAATTCTCAATTCACATTTAAATAAATTGTTGTTCAAATAATGCTTGTTGATATTCATATTTTAATAATTAAAGTCATGAAACTGGAACATGGGTACGTATTGATGATGGTATAAGGAGATATATGTAAAATTCAAGATTTAGTAAAAGATTCCAATTTGAAGAAACCAAATAAATAAATGGAAAATAATTTTCAGAAGTTGCTAAACTTAACAAAATGTAAAATTAAAACTGCCAGTAGGTGGCAGCAAGTGACTGTTAATCAGTGAGTCATTGAGATTCAACCGATTCATTCAAACAACTGATTCATTCAGAAGTTAATAAGTGAATCACTGAATCCTTTATTCAACCGATTACCGAGACGCAAAACAGTGCTGTGATCTTTGCTTGGAACTATTTTTTTTGGCAAAATTGAGCAGAAACAAGCAATATTATGTCTAAAACGTAAGTCACTTATTGCTTTACTGAACTTGTATAAAATTATTATTAAATGTGTTCATGCTGATTTCGGCAGAAAACGGTACTCTTTGTGTGATATAAAGTTAACTATATTAAATTATATAAATATAAAAAGCATACAGAAGCATTTTAACGTCTACAATTTAGAATGCCTGGAATTTAGAGTTTTAATAGACTAATCAACGTGCGTGCAACTCTGTGTGTGATTTGGTGATATAGCCTAGGCTACTTGATAATGTCAGATCGCACATCATTACAACAACACTTACCATATTATCTCAGACGATGCTGTATATCGCACACCCCAGACTCGACTTGAGTGGAAAATGAATCATCCGCGGTTGTGCGTGCACTTGTTTGCACATGAGCAAAGGTGTTTTTAGGAGTCTAACTTGAAAATGCCAGACCACTGGTTCGTCAAACCTGCTTTCCTGCATTCCGTGTTCTTCTGACTTCTAACTATTTTGTTGTAAGTAACGAATATGCTTCGGGGGAAATGTATAGAATATGAGTGAAGAATAAAATTAGTACAAACGCTTCTAATTAGTGGTCGACAGATATAAGATGCCGATATCTTGGAAAGTATATAATATAAGCCAATATAATTATTTATTTTAAATAATATTTAAGAAATTTGAAATCATTTAAAAATGGATTAAAAAATAAATGTGTTAAATAAACATACTTATAAGTTATAAATACTTTAGATGACAAAGTATTTTTCACAAATAAATAAATATTTGATAAAAATATAATTAAAAAGGAAGTCAGCACTGTAACCAACAAGGGCACTCAGTATTCTGGGAAGTTATAATGTTTGCCTTTCTATTACTAATAATATAAAAGCAATCATTATAATGCTTTTTGTATACATTTTAATTCCTTTGTTTAACCATTATATCTGATTATTAAACAGACTTCTAACTGTATTAGACAGAACTAGGGATGCACCAAATGCATGTTCAAGCTGTCTTAACTGAAAATATCTTGTACTGACTCATCTTAAAATATGTCAGTGCCATTATCATGTCTCAAGATGCACACCAGTAAAGTTCTTAAGGCATTTTTATAGAAGTTATTTAAATATCCTAATTTAACCAAGGCCTAGTCCTGGCTTAAGCTAAGCCCTGTCTGTGAAACCCTGTCTCGATTTTCAAACATGGAAGTTATACAAGAACGAAACAATGTTGTTGTTCACATCAGGCATGTGCATACATTTAAATTACTTTATGCACTAAAATGTACACTTATGCCACCTCACAGCAAAACTCCAGATCAGCTGTATGTCATGTGGGTTAACTGAGACCTGTTCTGAGGAGGATCACTTTATTGACTGGCACACTGCACAATTAAATGTAAACCCTTAAGTCAGATGCCCTTATAAAGACTGTAACTTTAATTTTTGCTCTTCACAGAAAAGTTGTCAATGACAAGCCTGACATCACCCAAAGGCCAGCTCTTTTTATAGTAAACCAGGTATGTATAAGTGCATTCATCCCATGTTGCATTTGCCATAATTACCGTATTGGCCCGAAGTATGTATAAGTGCATTCATCCCATGTTGTATTTGCCATAATTACCGTATTGGCCCGAATATAAGACGACCCCCCTTTTACCAGATGTACCTTTTGGAAAAAGGCTTTTTAAAAAACAAATCTTGTTTTTTCTCAGTAAAACACATTTTGTCTTCAATTATTTTCATATTGCATATTTTTCCTATTTTAATTTTAGTTTTGAAAGTATGGTAAAAACTGGTAAAATGTACCTGCAATCACATTTAAAAAATATACACTTTTTGATATCCATAAAAAAAAAAAACCCGGGTAGCCCATCTGAATTAGGACATTTAGGCTATCCATCTAATAGTAGCCTACCAAAATCTTATTAACAGTAGAAGTTCAATCTTACTGTAGTCTTCAAATCTGGGTACTGTCTTACGTTTTAAAATCACAAAGAGTTTGGTCCCATCAGGCTAACGTGACAGTCACGACTCATGCAGCTGTAAGGTTTTCTTTTTCTTTTGTTTTTACTCGCGATCTTTACAACACGCATTACATTACGTATTTCATGGCACACTCGTTTTATGTGTATTTGGCGCCACCTATTGTTGTGGGTGTATTATTGACATG
>NW_015505340.1:1214713-1216116 GCF_001515645.1 Sinocyclocheilus grahami | reverse complement strand
AAAAAAACCCGGGTAGCCCATCTGAATTAGGACATTTAGGCTATCCATCTAATAGTAGCCTACCAAAATCTTATTAACAGTAGAAGTTCAATCTTACTGTAGTCTTCAAATCTGGGTACTGTCTTACGTTTTAAAATCACAAAGGGAGTTTGGTCCCATCAGGCTAACGTGACAGTCACGACTCATGCAGCTGTAAGGTTTTCTTTTTCTTTTTCACATTACATTACGTATTTCATGGCACACTCGTTTTATGCTTATTTGGCGCCACCTATTGTTGTGGGTGTATTATTGACATGTCAAAGTCTAGACCCTGAATATAAGACGACCACGTTTTTTCAGACGTATTTCCAAGAAAAAAACATCATCTTATATTCAGGTCAATACGGTACAAGGATTCAAACTTGGAAAAATAATTCATGTCCTTGTAGAACTCATTACCATCTGTAATCCGGGAATTTTCTGAGAGCTTCTATTTGTACCACATGACTGTACCCGACTGCTGCAGATTAATTTAGGCACAATACGGTACAAGGATTCAAACTTGGAAAAAGAATTCATGTCCTTGTAGAACTCATAATTACCATCTGTAATCCGGGAATTTTCTGAGAGCTTCTATTTGTACCACATGACTGTACCCGACTGCTGCAGATTAATTTAGGAATGACAGTGTTGCCATAGAAATGCACAGTTCCCGGTCCAAGGACATGAACAGCTCTAAGTAGGGTTGATTTTGAATCTTCAGATTCGAATTCCCTCCGAAAACCTGAGCTAAAAATAATTCCTTACAATGTCTTTGTCGATCTGTTTCTTCCTCTGTTAGGATGCAGCTGACAAGACAGACTCCAGTAAGAATCCTCAGCGTTGATCAAGCAAGTCCACAGCTAACCCATCTAGAGTGGGAATCATCTTGAAAGAAAACTTTGTAATGGATGAAACGACCGATCTCAGGCCTTCGATGTCCATTTTTTTCAGACTGATTTATGCCCTGCACTTGGAATAAGTGTATGAAAAGCACTTTATATTTTATTCAGCAGGTAATGCTCAACCTCGGAAAAGGTGAGTTAGCACCTAAAATTCAGTACTGCCAATATTGTGAACTCAGAGTGGAATAAAACCATATAGTTTTGATGCCGTTTGTTGTGATTCTGAGATAAACTGTTTTATGTTAGTTTGTTAAACTAGTTTTTTCATGTTTTATGGGGAAATGTTTCCAGATAAAAAATTTATTTTTTGTTGTGTTTTTAAATTAACATATTTGTTTGCTTTTTTTTCTAGTTTAACAAATTGGAAAAATAAAACAACTGATATAGATTTAACTTGGAAATTACACAGAAAAATTTTTCATTCATCCAATATAAAAAAATTTAGGGTAATGATTCACATCTATATTTTTTAACTTGAGC
>NW_015505340.1:1203681-1213072 GCF_001515645.1 Sinocyclocheilus grahami | reverse complement strand
CTCATGCAGCTGTAAGGTTTTCTTTTTCGTTTTCACATTACATTACGTATTTCATGGCACACTCGTTTTATGCTTATTTGGCGCCACCTATTGTTGTGGGTGTATTATTGACATGTCAAAGTCTAGACCCTGAATATAAGACGACCACGTTTTTTCAGACGTATTTCCAAGAAAAAAACATCGTCTTATATTCGGGTCAATACGGTACAAGGATTCAAACTTGGAAAAAGAATTCATGTCCTTGTAGAACTCATAATTACCATCTGTAATCCGGGAATTTTCTGAGAGCTTCTATTTGTACCACATGACTGTACCCGACTGCTGCAGATTAATTTAGGCATGATAGTGTTGCCATAGAAATGCACAGTTCCCGGTCCAAGGACATGAACAGCTCTAAGTAGAACATGGTGTGAACACAGCATCTTGAGTATTTGACAACAGCATTATCTAACTGACTTGATAATGTCTTTGTCGATCTGTTTCTTCCTCTGTTAGGATGCAGCTGACAAGACAGACTCCAGTAAGAATCCTCAGCGTTGATCAAGTAAGTCCACAGCTAACCCATCTAGAGTGGGAATCATCTTGAAAGAAAACTTTGTAATGGATGAAACGACCGATCTCAGGCCTTCGATGTCCATTTTTTTCAGACTGATTTATGCCCTGCACTTGGAATAAGTGTATGAAAAGCACTTTATATTTTATTCAGCAGGTAATGCTCAACCTCGGAAAAGGTGAGTTAGCACCTAAAATTCAGTACTGCCAATATTGTGAACTCAGAGTGGAATAAAACCATATAGTTTTGATGCCGTTTGTTGTGATTCTGAGATAAACTGTTTTATGTTAGTTTGTTAAACTAGTTTTTTCATGTTTTATGGGGAAATGTTTCCAGATAAAAAATTTATTTTTTGTTGTGTTTTTAAATTAACATATTTGTTTGCTTTTAATTGACTTTCTTCAACAAGAAAAATATACTTTGTGCCAGGTTTTATAAAATAGTTTTCATAGAGAAAATATTGTTTAGGGCAAGTTATTTATTTTTCTTTGGCTCAAGTTAGTTGGTCTCGTACTGTATCGCGTACCTTGTCAGTGTCGTGCACTTTGCTTGGCCATTTGTTGTGATAAACAGGAAAGTGTGTCCAGCTGAATTCAATTTGAGTTTTGTTAAACGAATAAAAAAAAAGCTTAGTTTACCGCGGAAGCGGCTGCGGTCGTGAGAAGACCAAAGAGTGTAAAGACCATCGATTCTACCGTGCGACTCCACCGAGCAGACAATTCTGTGTTTTTCTGTCAATATGGGGTGCTGTGTGTACATTAATGAGGAAAAAAAATGTACTTAAATGATTTTAGCAAATGGCTGCAATATAACAAAGAGTGAAAAATTTAAGGGGGTCTGAATACTTTCCGTACCCACTGTGTATGTATATATATATATATATATATGAGTATTTATAGAGTTTTAGATTTTAGTTTTAATTACTTTTTCTTATTTGTAAGTCGCTTAATAAGATATTAATTAAGATAAATGTGTCTGCTAAATGACTAAAAGTAAAAGTTAAAAAATATAGACGTGAATCATTACCCTAAATTTTTTTTAATTGGATGAATGAAATTTTTTTTCCAGTGTAAATAATGAGTACTAGTATTTAATGAATGGTGAAACTGACCTGTATTTGTCATTATTGGATTACCTACTAGTAGTTAAAAATAAGTATTAGTAACTTAAAAGTAGACACTAGTTGGTTAGAAAAGTTAAATGGCTTTCCACAAATTATGCGACCACCACTTCATTCAAACTGACCTACTAACACTAACAAGTACCCATAACAAAGGTTTTGTAGATAGGGTCTCCAATTACTTAAGATTTAACAAACTCAAGAGGTTTAAAAAAATGAAGCCGTTTTAATGAGTCGCATGGGACACTGGCGTAAACTGCATTTTAAATACCACTTTCCTCCATTCAGCAGCAAATTTATGACAGGAAAACCATTTAAAAATCTAAAATAAAATATACACACAAGTAAGCCGTTTTATTAGCTCAATCAAAACTGGAGTAGGTTAACCTAAGTAACAATAAATCTGTGTTAATCTGTCGCTGGTATAACCGGGTGGCCCGCTGCGCATGTCGTCAATATATGAACCAACACATTTGTTGTAATATATAACGTCAATCGTAGCAGAATAAGGCACAAAAAAGGTTCTACATCTCTAAAACGACAGAAATGTGTGTTGACTGAGCGGACTCATTGAATCGCGTGAAAACATAAACCATAATCTGGCGCACCAAACAACACCATGACAACACGAGCGCCATGTCCATCCACCTGCGTTATTCAACAATATTTGCTTAGAAATTAGCAAATGCAACGCGTTGACAGAAAATTGAGACAGACTTACCCTTCAGTTTATGAGACGCGCAGCAAAATGCAACGTTTGTTTACAAAATGACAACAAAAATAGAGTCCGTGTTTGTTGGTTTGCGTCTACGCAGCTGCAGTGATGCTCGACTTGTCTGCTGCTCTGAATCCGTTAGCCACGCCCACCGCGCCTCTGTCAGAGCCTGAGCGTGTGACGTTTATGAGAAGTCACATGACTCTAGAGAAACGTCTTCGCACTGTACGGATGCGACTCAAATGCTCATTAAATGTGTGGCGTAATACTTTCCCATTACGTAATTGATAGAATTTTTCTAAAAATATCTACATGAGTCGAATATATGTTAAAAGATAGAACAGATATTTGGAGGAGACAGAAAATGCCCGTTTCCAGCGTTCAGGGGTTCTCAGTGAACAATAGTGAATGTTTAGAGTGAGAAATAGGGCTTAGAAATTACATTAAGGTAAATGCTCCCTTACAGATGGTTCTGTAGTAACTCAGTGTATTGAAGAAAGATTTGTTTAACGAGGTTCTCCATTGTTTTGCATCATTAAAATGATCTAACAAGGCAGGCCAATCATTTGATGTATGAAAAGGGAGATTTAATGCTCAGTATGTTATCTTTTGAAGTTTTAAAAAATATATATATATTCATTTGGTTCATTTGTGTGGAAAAATAAGTATATCCCCTAAATATAAATTTCATAAAGTGGTTCTCAACTAGGAGACATCAACAAACTTCCAAGGGGCCACAAAATTAAATAAAATTGGTCAATAAAAGTTCAATTAAAATAATATAATACTAATATATCATTAAAATGGTTGAAGAACCACTGCCCTAAAAATATTTTGATAGTTCAAGTCTTAATGATTGTTAAAGTTTCTTAAGCCAAGACACATACAAATTGCATAGATGTTCTCTACATGTTTAATAAATGTTTTCACCACATATTTACAAACATGAAGCTGACACCTGAATTTAAACTGATCAGGAAAAAAGTTAATGGCAGCACTAATCCACAATGGCGATAATCTTCAAAGCATGTGATGATGGTGTAATTAGCTTGTCATGTGAAATCCACCATTTCTATTTGATCTGGGAGATTCCAACGACCGTCTACCTGCCTCATGATCTCTCCACGAATCTCACACTTCACACCTTAGTGGCAATTCCTAAGAAGATCCAATCCACTTTTGCTAATAGTCCCATACGCCTGAGAATAGCTGCCTAGTTTGGCGCGAAGATCACCGGCTGCAGAAACATTCAAACATCTGGAACACCTTCTTGCTGAACTTTGAAGGAAGCTTGGCATCACGTGAATGCAAATTAGACTGCTGGTTCTGTACAGTGGGATATTAAGATATCATTAGGAGGAAAAACATAAAACATATCAGACATATCATTAATTAAAAAAGTGATCTAAGATACAAAAAGGTTTTAGCATAAAAAAGGAAGAATGCACACATTAGAACAGATGGCATTCTCAAAATGGCACTGCTTTCTATCTTGTGACATAAACAGCATCAACCAATAGATTGTGTTGGCAGATTGATTGTTCCCAGGTCAGAGTACACAAGAGTTAACCCCCCAAAAAACAAAAGGCCACTCACCAAGGCGAGCAGAGGTGACACATAACCCAGGAGAAGCAATGGGTTCATCCTTGCAAAGCAGGGGATTATTTGGGGTCTGTGCTAATGTGAGAGAGAAAGTGTTTGTGCGTGCCACAGGGGCGGAACGACCTCGCTGGTCTACACCCTGAGGGAAAGAATGAACAAATGAAACATTTTGTGGACATTGAAGATGTTACCAAAGAAAATTGCACCATATTACCATTTAAAATGTCTTCAAATGTTAAATAGACAACAGCTCTTATATAAAATGAAATGTCATTTGAGACAGTAGGACGTACCACAGACCCATTAGCACCGTCTGTTGGCAGTACACCTCCAGTATCTTAATTCCTCCTCCCAATCCAATGTGGATGAGATGCTGTGCGGTTTGACTAAACCATCTGGAAAATTAATGGATGATACCTTTTATGGCTATCCAATGAGTAATATACTAACATTCCAAAGTTTGGGGTCTGTAAGATTTTTTTACTTGATTTTGATGCTCACCAAGGCTGCATTTATTTGATCACAAATACAGTAAAAACAGTAATATTGTGAAATATTTTTACAATTTAAAATAACTTAAATCTAATTTAATTTAATATATTTTAACATGTAATTTATAAAAGCTGAATTTTCAGCAGCCATTACTCCAGTCTTCAGTGTCACATGATCCTTTAAAAATTATAATATGCTGATTCATTGTTAAAAAAAAACATTTATTTTTATTATCAATGTAAAAAAAAAAAATTGTGCTGCTTATAGCGAAAAAGTAAAAAAATGATAAATGCTTTTATTGTCGTGATAAATGCTTTTCATTTGATCCATTTAATGAACCCCTGCAGAATGAAAGTATTATTTTCTTTTTTTTAAAAACATACTTTTTTAGAATATTCTTCAGTAGTATATATTGTTTAATATCATAAAAGTTGAAACAAGGACCTTCAGTGACCAAACCCATATGTGCATTGCACATGATTGAATGTATAAGTGTGGTAATTGAATGTTATTGTACAACCACTACTAAACAGAACTCACTAGGCATGTGTGTGATGGGGTTATAAGAGGTTATGTCCGCACTGGGGCTCACTGCTGGGCTGGTGCTTTCAGGAGCTGAGTGTGTTTGCGCAGGCCTACTGAGAGGTTTTGCAACAGCTGCTCCAGTTCCATTAGAGCTCTTCTTGTCATTAGGAGATTTCCTGTCATGATCTCCATCCCCAGCATGCTTGCATTCTCCTTGAGAGCCAGCACTTGTTTCATTACTTTTGTCCATTTCACTGTCCCCATTCTCTTCTGCAGTCTTCTCCTCTGATTTCTGTCTGAAATGAAATTGTTTTTGCATTTGCCGACTGGTTCTTTTTTACAGGATCATCTTTTACAGGAGAAATTGGAAAGATAAAGAGGAAAGTAGTTTTTAAGCATTTGCTAATATATTTTTACTATAAACGCACTAACATACAAAAGTTGCGGTCGATTAAATTTTTCTAATATTTTTAATGATTTTTAAGACTGCATTTATTTAATCAAATATACAGTAAAATTTAATATTGCAAAATATTATTACAATGTAAAATAACTGTTTCTATTTGAATATATTTTAAAATGTTATTTATTCCTGTGATGGCAAAGCTGAATTCCCAGCAGCTATTACTCCAGTCTTCAGTGTCACATGACCCTTCAGAAGTTTTCTAATATGATAAAAGTATTCCTGTGGCTCCGTGGTAAAGCATTGCGTTAGCAGCACAAAAGGTCGTGGGTTTGATTCTCAGGGAACACACATACTGGTAAAAAATGTATAGCCTGAATGCACTGTAAGTCGCTTTGGATAAAAGCATCTGCTAAATGCATAAATAAATTTAATTAATTAAATTAAATTTTGAAACGCTTTTGTAACATTAAATGTCTTTACTGCTGAATTTTATTATTATTATTATTTTCTTTAAAAAATCATACTGACCCCAACCTTTTGAACTTCAGTGACGATTAATTATGCTCAGTCAATGTGATAAGTTTTCAGAAGGAAAGATTTCTGTCACTGTGACACAGCATTTGTTAACATAACACAGAAATCATATGACTGTGTACACTCACAACATTATGACTGCTTGAGGCAAAGCATGAGAAAAAAGGTCAAAACGAATCTGTGAAAAATGAGAAAATAATGAATGAAAAGTTTCCACTCACCTCAAAGAATTTTTTCGGTACCGAGTAACAGAAATTTGGATGTCATCATCCACTGGCAAAATTACATCATAGACCAAGCTAGGCTCTCTGGCTGGGTTGTGAAATCTTGCATTACACATGGAAAGAAGATAGATATTTTTAGATGTTACTATTCATTAATAACAACAATAATTCTAAAACTCATTATGACTTACAGTAAGCATGAAACACCAATTTCACTTTCGTAATGAGATATTTACAAGTGAAAAAGAGAAGGATGAGACATGATTTGTATCAATTTGGATTTGACTGCTTTTAATACCTTGATGAAGAACATGTTGATTAATAAATATGTTTGCATTTTTAAGATGAGTTGTGCGGTTATATTTTTAATATACTGCAATTGTGCCATGACATGCATCTCAGAAATAGAATAAAATAATTAAAAAAGGAGTTGATTACTTAAACTGCTTTTATTAAAGTTAACTGCCATTATTAGAATAAAGAATAAACATAAAATAATAAAAAAATAAATAAAAACTGGCATAAAATAATGCCTCAATACTGTAGCCAGTTATTAGTTAACATTAAAATCTCTGGTTAACATTCATTAAAAGCCATTCATCAATAACTCATATTTTGATTTCTTTTAAATATAGTGCACTGATGATCATATGGATGCCCATTTTCCACAAGTTGATTTGATTCTTTAGGATCTTAATGAAAAGTCTGTAATATAGTTTGGTTAAAATTTCTTAATGGTAGTGTAAAAAAACACCAATTTGGATTTGACTGCTTTTAATACCTTGATGAAGAACATGTTGATTAATAAATATGTTTGCATTTTTAAGATGAGTTGTGCGGTTATATTTTTAATATACTGCAATTGTGCCATGACATGCATCTCAGAAATAGAATAAAATAATTAAAAAAGGAGTTGATTACTTAAACTGCTTTTATTAAAGTTAACTGCCATTATTAGAATAAAGAATAAACATAAAATAATAAAAAAATAAATAAAAACTGGCATAAAATAATGCCTCAATACTGTAGCCAGTTATTAGTTAACATTAAAATCTCTGGTTAACATTCATTAAAAGCCATTCATCAATAACTCATATTTTGATTTCTTTTAAATATAGTGCACTGATGATCATATGCAATACATCAAGGAATGTGTATTAGGAAAGTAAACAGGGTCAATTTTGATTTCATGTTAACTTACATTGGGGGTCATAGGATGCCCATTTTCCACAAGTTGATTTGATTCTTTAGGATACTCAGTTAGACTTTCAGATATGTGTGTTTGGGTTAGGTTTGCCAACCGAAAGCTATACAGTTTGTCCCGTATTTAAGGCATATGCCGTATGACCACCTAGACTATACGAATAACAAACTCTAAATTGAGAATTAATCATTCTTTTTTGACAAGTGTTTGATTTGTGAACGGGATTTGCGCTAATGGAGTAATTTTTTTTTCTAATATGCTGATTTATAATCAGTGTTGGAAACAGTTGTGCTGCTTATTATTGTTTGGGACCAGTGATATTTTTTTCAGGATTCTTTGATAAATAACATGTTAAAAAGAACAGTATTTAATCAATATAAAAATTCTGTGTTAAATATACACTACTATTCAAAAGTTTGGGGTCAGTAAATTTATTTTCTTTTCTTTTTTTAAAGAAACTTTTAGAATACTTTTATTCAGCAAGGATGTGTTAAATGGATAAAAAGTAATATTGTTAGAAAATATTTATATTTTGAATAAATTCAGTTCTTTTTAACTTTTTGTTTTATTTATGGAACAGGTTCCAAAAAAAAAATTAAGCAGCACAAGTTTCAACATTCATAATAAATCAGCATAAGAATGATTTCTAAAGGATCATGTGACACTGAGGACTGGAGTAATGATGCTGAAAATTCAGTGCTGCGTCACAGAAATAAATTATATTTTAAAGTATAATAAGGTAGGAAACCAATATTAGAAATTGCAATAATATTGAACAATATTACTGTATTTTTGATCAAATAAATACAGCCTTGATGAGATAAGACTCCATACATTTTTTTTTTATTATATAAAAGAGATATATATCAGATATACATAATAGGCCTGTGTGTGTGAATCCCTTATTCTGTCCCTTATTTTTCTACGAAAAACCACGATTGTCCCTTATTTTCCTTTTCTGAAGTTGACAACCCTAGCCGCTGAGGCAAGAAGAAAACAGAAAATACAGCTAGCACAAGTCATTTTCACCCTACTTCTGCCAGTTAGCTCTTGTTTTTTTTTTTTTTTTGACAGTAGCCTACATTGTATTAAACAGTTGTAAGCTTAGAATAGAACCCCAGTATATTTTAAAATGTCATTGCTTCGTGATAATTGGTTAGCTTAAGTGTTAACGAGCCTGTTACTGAATTGCATCAGCAGATAAAGTGGGATTTAGGGTAAAAACTGATGTAGGCTACTTGCAATATAGTCTAATACAGGGGTGTCAAACTCCGTTCCTGGAGGGCCACAGCCCTGCAGAGTTTAGCTTCAACCCTAATTAAATGCACCTGATCCAGATAATCAAGTCCTTCAGGCTTATTTGAAAACTACATGGTATGTGTGTTGGAGCAGGGTTGGAACTCAACTCTGCAGGGCTGCGGCCCTCCTGGAATTAAGTTTGACACCCCTGGTCTAACACATCAAAAACCTATAGCAGGGATCCTCAAATCTGGCCCACGGGATCCACTTTCCTGCACAGTTTAGCTCTAACCCTAATCAATGTCTTCAGGATCATTAGAAAATCTCCGGTAGCTGAGTTTGATCAGGGTTGGAGCTAAACTCTGCAGCGCATTGGACCTCCAGGGTAAGATTTGAGGAACCCTGATGTAGATAGTCATATATTAAAATAAAACATTGAGCACGCATACTGTACATATGTTTACAGTATGCAATTAATCCTTAGGTAGGGTGGACTGCAGAGTCAAGTGTCATGGAGGTAGGAAGACACAATGAGAGAAGACACCCTGATACAGATACTGCCAGTTTCTTAATAATGTGGATCTAATTAACTATTAATTAACTCTTAGGATAGGAGGAACATGTGCCTGTGTCACACACACACACACACAGAGAGAGAGTTACACACACACACACACACACACAGAGAGAGAGATCACACTCACACACAAATGCACATGCAGCATATACTAGCAAAACTTCAGCATACTTTAATTCACAAATAATTGTATATCAAAA
>NW_015505340.1:1202144-1203506 GCF_001515645.1 Sinocyclocheilus grahami | reverse complement strand
TGTGTGTGTCCGTGGGTGGGGCTGTGTCGGTGTGGTAATGTGGGCCGGAGTGGCTACAGTGCCAGGGCTGAATTTTTGTCCCAATCCGCCCCTGGGCCTGGTACAAAGTTACGCATCGCTTGGGTTTGTAGTTGTTTGTCGCCATGGAGACGCAGCCCCATATATGGTACTGCTTATATTATTTCACCATCTGTACACAAATGCAAGTAGTGAATGCATGTCCGTGGGTGGGGCTGTGTCGGTGTGGTAATGTGGGCCGGACTGGATTTGCATGTCAAATTAAGTATTATCGATACATAAAAGTGCAAAAATAAACTTACATTCTTTTAGAAAAGTTGTCATAATACATCAAAAGTTTGGCACTTTTTTTGTTATTTGTAAGTTTAAGAGCTGAAACAAGAGAGTCCAATTCAACAAGAAAAAGGGGGAAAGACAAAAGGAGATTTAAGCCATTTTTGCTTATGATTGAAGAATTTTGCATTCAATATAAGAAAATTAACAACATATTCAACAGATAATAGCTTTGGATTTTCATAATAAAAGATAACATCTTTGAGGACGAAGGTATGGGACACATTTGTAAGGTTAGAAACATAGGTGCTTAAGTCAACCCATAATTTGTTGGTAACACCACAATCAAAAAACAAACGGGCAGCTGTTTCCTCAACAAAACCACAAAACGAGCAAGACTCATCAACATTACAATATTTAGAAATAGACAAATTAACGGGGTACATTTTATGAAGGATTTTATAATGAATCTCCTTAACCTTGTTAGAAACTCTCCCATTCACTAGTAAAGTTTTTTTTATTTTTTTTTTATTAAGGACATTATATAGACAAAAATAAAAGCAGTCACAATGTAGAACAAAAGAAATAATAAGAAAGAAAAAACAACAACAAGAAAAATAAAACTACAGGGTACAAGACAGGGGTATATAACTAATCACAAAAGATCACATCAAAGGAAAAGATAAAAAAAATTACAAATTTCAATTGTTTTTAAAGCCTTCTTGTTACACGAGTTAAAGATAGTCCCAAAGTAATGCTGCAATTCAGCAAGCAAAACATAAAAAAGTGGTTTTTGACCTGAAAATTTACATTTATGTATATAAAATTTGGTTAATAAAATAAGATTAAGTAAGTATATCTTGTTTTTCAGTAAATGTTATTTTTTCCCATTAACAATTCCAAACAAAACATTTTCCCAAAGTAAAGAAAAATCCTTATCAATGTTCTCAGTAACAAACAGGGAAAAGTCTTTCCACAATAACTTAGAGTAATGGCAAAGCCAAAATAAATGCACAATAGTCTCTGGGTGCTGTTTGCAAAAAGAACAATTTGTATCAATATCTTTTTTGA
>NW_015505340.1:1175747-1201195 GCF_001515645.1 Sinocyclocheilus grahami | reverse complement strand
TAAAATATTTATGAGGAGAAAAGTTGTGCTTGTATAGAAGAGACCAGGTGAGAAAGACCTGCTTATGGAATTTAGATAATTTAGCTGGTATTTTTTCAACATTATAATTACAAAGCAATACAAAATTAAATCCACCAAATTTGGAGAAAATATATTGTGGAATAAAGTTCCAGACTGAGGTTGGATTTTTGAGAAAGTGTTTGGCCCAATTAATTTTAAGAGTATTATTAAATGTGCAAAAATCTAACATATTGAGACCACCATTTTCATAAGTATTCAAAACAACAGATCTCTTGATATAATGTATGCCATTTTTCCATATGAAATTAAATAACATTTTGTCAATATTTTTAAGAATGTTGTTATCAACATGGAGAGACTGAGCAGCATATGATAATCTGGAGATTCCCTCCCCTTTGGCAAGTAATATTCTTCCCCTCAGAGACAAGTCTCTCTGCAGCCATAAATTAAATTTTCTTTGTGTTTTCTCAATAATTGGGGAACAATTGAATACACATCTATTATTTAGATTTTTACATATAGAGATACCTAAATAAGATATCTTATCTTTAATTGGAATATTATTAATTGTAGAAAGGATGCACTCTTTAATTGAAAGTAGTTCACATTTAGACAAATTTAAAAAAAGACCAGAAGCTTTAGAAAATCTTTCAACAGTGCAGATTGCAATAAGGACCCAAGAGGCATCTCTTAAAAAAAAGAGCAGTGTCATCTGCTAGTTGGCTGATCTTTATTTCTCTTTCTGCAATGAGAATCCCTTTCAAGGTACTTTTATTAATATAGTGTGAGAAAATCTGGGAGGCAAGGAGGAAAATATAGGGTGAGATAGGGCATCCTTGCCTGATGCCCCTCTGAAGGGTGAATCTGGGTGACAAACCAAAACTAAATTTCAGTGAGCAATTACTATCAGCATAAAGTGTCCTGATGGCATTATAAAAAAATCACCAAAACCAAATTTTCGAAGGCAACGGAAAATAAAAGTATGCTCTACGGTGTCAAATGCCTCGTAGAAGTCTAAAAATAAAATAAAACTTTCCTCTGAAATCAAATCAGATTAGTCAAGGATGTCTAAAATTAATCTGATGTTATTAGAAATGTGCCTATTTTTTATAAATCCAGATTGAGATTCATCAATTAAAAAGCTCATCACTTTCTGTAATCTTTGGGCAAAAATTTGAGCTAGAATCTTGTAATCAGTGTTAAGTAAACAAATTGGACGCCAATTTTCCACAAAGTGGATCCTTTTTGGGTTTTGGAATCAGAGTAATCACACCCTGTGTCAAGCTAGGAGGAAGAGATGTTCTCAGAATACTCTCTGCATAAACTTCTGTAAGAAATGGAGCTAAGGGTTCAGAGAAGGCCTTATAAAATTCTGCAGTAATACCATCATTCCCGGAGATTTGTTGATTTTAAGATGATTAATAGAATCAATGATTTCTTTAAGGGAAACAGGTTCATCACACCGATTTTTGTCATCTACCTCTATGGTATTCAGGTCAACTATTGAGTCTAAAAATGAGGATGTGTCATCCTCATCGAACCTAGAGGTATATAACAACTTATAAAACTTATAGCAATAATTAGAAATTGTCTTGGGGTTATCTGTTATGATACCATCAGCATTGAGTTTAGTCATGCTATTATAACTGGCATTAGATTTTTCTAACCTGAAGAAGTATGCTGAATTTTGTTCGCCTTGCTCCATCCATGTCCTCCAAGATCGCACAAAGGCGCCTTCAGCTTTACATTTGTAAATATCATCAAGCTGGTTCTGTAATTTAGAAAGCAAAGCAGTTTCAACATTTGAGAGATTTTCAGGGGGCCTCTGAGTAACAACAGCAATTTCACTAAATACTGCCTCTTCCTCAGCTTTCCTAAGCTTGGCTAGTGCACTCCCATAGCTTCTCATAAATTTACCAATATCAAATTTTAGTAACTCCCAATTAATGCTAAAAGAGCGTTCCCTTACTGCTTTTTTCCAATAATGGTTAATGAAATAATTAATTTTAAGCTTAACGGTATTATAATAGAGAGCTGTTTAACTTCCAGTATGATGGTTTAATAGAATTTAAAGTGCTTACAGAAAGCTTAATTTTTATAAAGATACCCATTCACTGCTATTCAAGTTAACCCACCTATGACGAGTGACGATTTCCGCTGCTGAGAAACCCGGAAATGTGAAAGGTCCATCTCTTAAAGGAGCCGCACGTTTGATAAAAGTGCGGATATATTAGCGAAATTTCGGCGAAAAGTTACATTGTAATGTAATAATATAGTGATGTATGAAGCATTACCTGAGCAGTTGTCAGTTTCAAACAGAGCCGCTTTCTGTTAGTCAGGACTGCTTGACCAGCGTGAGACCAAATTGAACCCAGTGTGAAATCAAACTTTAACCACCGAAAATTCAGCGGGAAAAACCCTGCTAATTGTGACAGCACTTTAATAGCGTTTCCGAGGCCTTTTCTCTCAAGTTCAACCAAATGAAAGGTTTTAATATGATTATTTGTAAATATAAATCACACAGAGAAAAATATTTTTAAAAGTATTATGTGGTTTATTTCAAAACTATTTTATTTACAATGGTCATTTAATAAATATGACTTATTAGCCTACTTAATATAGTGAGCTAGACCAACACCATGCCAGGGAAAGAGTAAACCAAGTTCTTAATCAAGCTGTTATAAAAGTCAAGTTTATCAACCAATAAATTTTAGGGTACTGTAAATGAATGAGCATATTTAACATTGTCATTTAAAAACTGGGAAAAATTAACAAAACAAAACAAAACAAAAAAAATAAAGTGTGAAGCTAGACAAACATATTATCCATTTAAAATAAAATGCAGTACTGAGAATTAATTATCAAACCTTGCTCTGTAAAATATTATGAGATCCATACATTATCCATTAATATGTTTATTTAACATGTATTTATAGAGGCAAGCATCTTTTGCCTATAATAAACTCCTCCCTATAATGCCCTCCTTGCATCTCAGCTGGCTATGTATTCACTAATGCCATTCTAGAGAACACTTTCAGACTACCATGTGATAGAAAAATCTCTTTACATTAAAAAAAAAATCTCTAACTCAATTTTCAAATCTGTGAATAATACAATCCTGATTTTATTACTGAACAACGTAAGCCTTAGTAAACAGTACTCTAATTGGATATGAGGTTCCTACATTCCTACAACAGACATGGGCAAAATAGGGAAAATGGTTTGATAAAAAGCTGCTGAAAAGGAGTTCAAAGAGCTCAGAGAGGGAATGAACATTTAAGAAGAGTGTAAGAAACGATTAAAGGCGTTGTAGGCAGACTCCAGGTCAAACAACATCTGGCGAACCTGGGAGTCATCCAGCTCATCAGATGCAGACATGCTGCTTAGTGTGGTTAACCTGTGAGGAAGAACAAAACAGTAAGCATTGTTTTCAAAGTGCAAGGAAACTGAATTTGTTTTTCAGCCAGATTGATTTAGCTTTGATTTTAGATTTTGGCAGATGAGCTAACAGCTTAAAGGGATAGTTCACCCAAAAATGAAAATTAGTCCATAAATTACTCACCCTCAAGTCATCCTAGGTGTATATGACTTTCTTCTTTCAGACGAATCCAGTCAGGGTTATATAAAAAATGGTCTTTGACCTTACAAGCTGTTTAATGGCAGTCAGCGGGTGTTGCAGTTTATCAGTCCCAAAAAGTGAAATAAAGCGCATCCATCCATAATAAAAAAGTGCCTGACACGGATCCGGGGGGTGAACAAAGGCGTCCTGTAGCAAATCGATGTGATTTTGTAAGAAAAATATCCATATTCAAAACGTAATAATCACTTTAATGTAGCTTGCACCAACAGTTGTAGACGGAAGCAGCTCCGGGCGGATGACGTATGAGGTCAGTGTTGCGCATTGCCCGGTGAGTCTCGTGAAAACCAACGTTTGTTAACAGGAGCAAAGGAAGCAAAGTTTCCTTACTTTAGCAAGTCTCCTCTTGGCTTACATCGAAATCCTCTGACATTCTACTTTACAAATCCTCGTTTTGTACTTCTAATTCATGACCATTGTTTTGTTTTGATCTCTCCCCTGCGCTTCCGCATTCATCACTTCTGAGCAGAGCATGCGCAACCCCGACGTCCTACGTCATCCGCCCAGAGCTGCTTCCGTGTATGCAAGCTAGATTAAAGTGATTATTACGTTTTAAATATGGTTATTTTACTTACAAAAATGCATCGATTCACTACAGGAGGACTTTGTTCACCCCCCGGAGCCGTGTGAGACACTTTTTTTTTTATTAAGGATGCTTTTTATTTAACTTATTTTGGACTGATGCATGCAACACCCGCTGAGTGCCATTAAGCAGCTTGAAAGATCAAAGACCATTTTAAATATAACTCTGCCTGGATTCTTCTGAAAGAAGAAAGTCATATACACCTAGGATGCATTGAGGGTGAGTAATTTATGAGCTAATTTTCATTTTTGGGTGAACTAACACTTTAAATTTAAATTCTTAAAAGGGTCCTATTATGCTTTTTCACTTTTTGAATTTTAGCCAGTGTGTATGTTTGGGCATAAAAAAGATCTAGAAAGTTACAAATCTCAAAGTCCACTCCAAAGGGAGATATTTCGCCCTTTTCAAGAACTACGACAAACGGCTCGTTTGGACTACAGCGTTTGTTTTCCGGGCTTGTGATATCACAAAGCGGCTCATTGGAATATCATTACAAATAATTCCCGCCTACGGAGATTCGAATGGTTGGGGGGTGGGGAGGGGCGAGGTTGTGGTTAGAATGCTTGGTTGAATTAGTGCATCAGAGAAAACGAAGAAGAAGAGCTGCTGCAGAGTTAGTGCATCAGAGAAAACTAAGAAGAGCTGCAGTGCTGTAGCTTCAAATTTTCGGCATGTCTAGAACAATTCTTACAACACAACGTAGCTGGGCCGAACGGCGCCGCCGGTGTGCCTACACTCATAGAAAATAAAGTATTTGAATTTTAAAGACGTGGCACGTCGCGACACTGCGCTTCTCGTCCGGTGTGCGATCGCCTGAAACACTGTTTTTTTCACCTCCGTGCACAAACGTCTTTGTTTGGGCTTCCGAAAGCGGATGATGTCAGGAAACAGTGGTTGCAATTTATTTTTTATCTCTGTTCCTGAGCATTACAACCCCAATTTGCTATTGTGTGCTGCGCATTTTACTGAGAACAGTTTCCACAACACCAGGGAGTAAAGTGCCGGATTCGCCCAAAAGTTTTTGTTGAAAGACGGAGCAAGGGGCGTGGCAGTACTGAAACACTGTCTAAGCTGTTTGCCAATCACAACGCATTGGGACAGCTAACCAATCACAACACATTTTGTTTTTTCGGAAGGTGGACCTTCATCAAAGCCGGAACTAATCGAGCCGTTTGTGCCAGGCTGGGGAGAAAGGTATTGTAATAATGTAAATTATGTGAAAAAGAATGCGTTTTTCGAACCACCAAGCATGAGAGCATGTTCTAGTACACCCCCAAAACAAAATCAAGACTTTGTAAAAGAGCATAATAGGACCCCTTTAAGGACTAAATGTGATTTACAAAAATTACCCCAGTCTTCAGTGTCACAAAATACTTCAGAAACCATTCTAATATGCTGATTTGGTGCTTAACAAACATTTCTTATTATAATCAATGTTGAAAACATTTGCGCTGCTTATTATTTTTGTGAACATGATACTTTTTTCCAAGATTTTCTGATAAATAGAAACATAAAAAACATTTATTTGAAATAGTAATGTTTTCTAACATTATAAATGTCTTTACTGTCACTTTTGATTAATTCAATCCATCCTTGCTAAATAAAAGCATTTACAACTTCTTCAGACAGCAAAGTTTTGAATTGTAGTGTATTTCTGCAGTGAAACTAGGCTTACCAGAGGCTGACTTTGTCTTTGGCCTCTGAATCTGGAGGCATGTTGCTCATTCTATTCATGGTCTCCATGAGCTCTCTCAGGTCAGGCTGGATCTATAAAACAATTTTCTCAGTTAATTAGTCATTCAAATCTTAAGCTCAAGAAGACTTAAACTGTCTCCAAATAACATTACGTTAATCTAATTAAGCTGATGAAATAAGTCTATGAAATGAGTACCTCATCCATAGCACGAATCTCAAGTCGAAGCTTGTCCATCACTGTGATAAAGAGCTACATGAGAGAAAATAAAGATTAAAAAGGTTATATGTGCAGATTTTGCCAGTTCTTATGATTGCTAAGTGTTTATTTTAGCAGGGGCTCAATGCACCACATACTCTATTGTGGAGCCCTGTGAAAAACTGCATATAGCATTATTTCTTCTAGTCTGATTAAATAAATCTACTTAATGGAACTGTTGGAATAAGAAGGTATCCTCGGTGCTCAATCGATAAAAACTGGGGCGTTCTGGCATTAACTCAAGAAGCTATTCATTCTAGGCTACATAAAATCACTATATGAAGAGTTCAAGATACATACAGAAACTATGTCTGCAATGCAGCGATTCAGGTTGCCCTTGTCATCCTTAATGGTGATTGGTCGATCCTCTTTGATCCTCTCCATAGCTAGTGGACAGTCCAGCTGTCAGAAACAAACAGTGGAAAAAATATTAAGAAACTTAAACATACTGAATCACATGTAAAAACATACACACACACACACACACATATATAAATATACATGTATACACGTGTGTGTGTGTGTGTGTGTGTGTGTCCAATGTGCTGGACTAATAAATTTCTTTCTTTATAAATTACTTAAAGGTACAAAAAAATTAAAATAGAATAATTTAGTTACTTATAAGCAAAATAAGCTATACCCTGTATTTCCGACAAAAGTCATCAATGGAGCCCACATCTGACCCCTGGACTTGTTTGAAAGCAGCCTTGTACTGGACAAGCAATCTTGAGCAAGCTCCTGTGTATCTGCAAAAACAAAGCAAATATTTATTATATATGAATAGACATAAATAAAGGTGTGGTCACATTGGCAACATTTTATGGGCAAAAAAGGTCCATTGTCTATTGTGAATAGAACAGTGATGTATGAAGCATAGTTCACACAGAAGTGACTTTCAAACAAAGCAGCTTCCTGCTGATCAATGCATAAAATTTGTGTGACCAATGTTGGGAAATCTTTGCGCAGAAATATTTTGCACTCATGTGACATTTCTAATCATGTAGATTGCTATTAAAAATTCTGTATTTGACTAACAAACAAATTGCAAATGTGACTACAACACCTTAATTCACAATATTTTGCGCAAACAAATAAAGTAACTAACTCGTTTGGAGTCACACAGTCTTTAATGTAAGCTTTTTCCAGTGCCTGGAGTGTTTTGACCACAGCAAACAACTCTGCCATGTTGTCATACCTTTCAAGACAAAAGAAAAGGACATTACATGCAGCCCAATCACATAATCACCATTATGCATCATCTTTATCATGACATCAATCAATAAGACAAATAAATAAGGAAAACAAAATAGCCCTGGCTGAACAATATGGTTAACCCCTTAACTGTGACTCGCATTTTTGAACATAGACGTGAAAGTGCACGATCCAAACTTACATTTTTATAATTCATGAACGAAAACATTTTGTAACATGATATTGATGTACCATTTTCATGGTAATGCAATGTTTGATTTTAAAATGGGTTTCAAAGGATGAATTTTGAGATTTAAAGTTTTCAATTGATATATAATCTCTGATGATTTCTAAAGTGTGATAGAGAAAAAGGCAACAAAGAAGACTTTTATTTATTATTTTTTTTACAAAGGTCAGAACTCCTGTTATGATGTAGATTTTTGAGGTGCACTCGTCAAAAATTAATCTATTACTTTACCTACATAATTTTTAACAAAAACATTGGTAAATTATCTATTTAGGAGTCTTAGACCTTTCCTACGATATATAGTTTGTCATGATTAGATTAGGATTTAATTGTAATATAGTGAATTAAACTTAGGCGTCCCAGAGAGGGGACGGGTGACGGTTAAAGTCTTAACTTACTTTTCTCTTTCTCTGGCATTTTTGTACAATTTCACTTCCTATAACAGACAAAGCACATAATTTAAAGATGATTTTGACAGATAAGTCCATTATTACAAATGATGTGCACAATATAACATTATTACCTCATACAGTTCTGGCTTGTTGGCAGGTGCTGGTTAAGTTAAAGCAGAAAGGCAAAACAGATATCAAATCTGATATGAGACTAGTAGAAATATAAGCAAGAGTAAAAGAAGAATGAGATGCTTTGCTATTTTTAGAGGCTCGTGATAAAGCAGGTTCTCTCACTCACTTCCTCCCATCACTCCAGAGGCAGGTATTCCATGAAACATGATGAACTACAAGATCATTAAAGCGACAATCAGATTATCATCAATCATCAGCCACGGGTCAGCGCATGAGATACACAGTGGCTGCATATCAAAACTGACTGATCTGATCTCATTATGTTAAGGTTACTCATTAGATTTTAGACGAACTAACTGACACAATGTATAGTGAATCCTAACTGGAGCATATAATACAACAGCTAATTTTGTTTAGTTTATTTCCTGACAAATACACTGCGACGTCAGCTCAGCTAGCTAGCTAAGATATTGCTTTCATTCCGCTGTAAGGGTACAAGAAACGTTGACGTCTCATTAATTCACACCTTATATATGTCTATAACGTTAATGTGGTTTTGAGATGACATATTATTCAAATACTAACAGCGTTTTTAGCTAAAACGCACCAGGAAAAAGTCCTTTCACTCACCCTTATATTGACGTCGCCGGATGATTTCGTAGCATCCTGCTTTCTTCTTCTTCTTTGGTGTTTTATTGGCGGTTGGCAAACCAGCTTATAGGTGCATTACCGCCACCGACTGGACTGGAGTGTGGATCAAAATGTATGCAATATATATAATGGGGAGTAACATCCTGTTTTCGCCACTGTCCCGACTTATTCTTCATTACAAAAATTGTTTATGCAAAGAATATACTATTTAATCTGAACTAAAGAAATAAGAATCATTATTTATTCAATTTCACATTCGAAGAAGACGGTAACATTTATGCTCGCGTTTCGTGGTGAGGGTTGCCAAGTCCAAGTCTAGTGTATTTCTACACTAGACAATATCGCACTTTATTCACTCAGTTATGTAATATATAACTACATTACAGTATAATAACTGTATTAAATAGTATATTATACATCATCGTAAGGCAACCACCTTCCTTTTTATAACCAGTGCAATTAATCGAACAGAACTGATATGTCGGTCATTCACAAGAATACTTGGCAACCCGAGATTGCCTGTGAATACGCGCGCGGGAATGACCAGACAGCTAGAGTGAACAGAGAAGCTCGAGAATCTGGCGTTGTGGCTTTGTTTGTTCTGAGACTGTGAGTCTGTCACGCGTATAAACCTGGCCTGGTTATTTGAGCGTGTGAGAGGTTTGTAAACCGGATGAAATCCGCTAAGAAGAACACTAAACTGAAACCTGCAGTATCGTCTAAAGAAGAAGAGTGCGGAATATGGCTCGACACAAAAGAGTTAAAAGAAAAGAAACTCTAATTAAATATATTATACTAAATCTAACTTTTTTCAAGTGTATTGAAAATATTTTTTTCTTTTGTCTTCGTAAGAAAACATTAGCACTACAGGTCTAATGAAGTGATTTCAGATATGTTTTACATTTTTTCAGAAACAACTGACCCGTCCAATATCCAAATTATTGAAGCCACTTGCGAGATCAGGGGAATACAGTGTGGCAGTGGCACTGTGCTTCACTCAGACCAAACTCAACATGCCTGTCACTAGACAAAGCACAATATCACATTTCTTTTCACCCAAATCCAGAGCTGTTTCATACTGTAACTGTGTACCTTTAATAGTACTTAATATATATATATATATATATACACACACATATATGTATATAACTATGTAACTGAATAAATATTACTTAATGTATATAACTATGTATGTGTTTACTGTATATATATATAATTTGAGGTACCATTGTAGTTTTTATTAATAGTATGCGTTTATTAATGGTAATTAATAGTATGAATGAGTTTTTATTTTTTTATTTAAATTTTTTGTTAACATTTTAGTCATTTTATTCTAATTTTTATCAGTTATTTTTATATTAGTGTTTTTAAATATGCCTAAATAGTATATATATATACACACACACACACCTTTAATTTGATGATAAACTGTTAAAGCTTATAAAAAATGGTCCTTTCCTGACTGGTATTTGTTTGGCCAGACCCTAACCCTAGTGTGGCTCATTCAGGGATGTCCAGCTTCATGCACACAGAGGCATGCACCGGGGCCAAACGGAGACATGATGTGTCTTTGGAGCCATCTATAGAGTCAACCAGTCAAACATCTGAGGTGTACCAGCAGAACTGTGATTTTGAAGGACTGTCAGTCAAGGACAAAAAAGAACAGTGTTTCCTCCATTTAATATGCGGAGATGAGCCAGAGGAAGAAGAACCACCTGAAAAAAAGAGACATGTTGCCCATTATACAGAAAATGTGTTAGAGACACAAGAATATTGGAATAAAGAAGCATCAAATGCATATCCAAATCAGACTATTCCTGAAACTGAGACTTTCTTTCATGAGGAGTCCCTGCAGCACTGTGATCTGATGGTCTGGAAGCCCTCTGAAGATGCACATAAGAATTTCCGTAAGTCTCCAGGTCCTAAACACACGGACAAACGTGATTTAAGAGATCAGAAGGCCTCACTTAAGGGGTCTATCTTAACCTCTAGGCCTGTCAATGAAAACCACAAAAGATCGAATGCTTCTGTGATTACTAATAAAAATCAGGAGCATTCTTGGTGCAAAAATAAGGCATCGCCCATGAAACGGATGGGAAAAGAGAATAGCTGGCCCACATCACCTATTCAAAATGCTCCAACATCCCCTTTTAAACGCCATCTAATTTCTAGTCCAGCTAAGTGCAGGTTAAAGGAGAAATACACTTTCCCCCCTAAAAAATCAGGTAAGGAACTTGCAAACGCAGAGATGGCTGGAGAAACTCTTGCTGTGTTGTTCACTCAGGACTCGGAGGGCTTCTGTGTGATTGCTCATCGTGACCAGCACTTAAGAAGCCCACTAAAAGACCAGAGCAATTGATCTGTGGGCAAAGATTACAGGAATAGTCCACCTGCCACTTCTCTAGAAAAAGAGGAGGAGGAATCAGATCTAGAGCCAGAGATGCTTTTCACCCAAGACTCCGAGGGAAACATGGTCATCAAGCATTAGCCAGAACAGCCATCTGTGGTCAAATCATTTGAAGTGTTTCGAATTGATTTTATTTTTCAAGCACTTGAATTTTTTTTATGTAGATTTGTATATGTGATACATTATAGAAACAAAAGTATTTAAAAAAAAAATTGGTACAAAAACAAATAAACCCCCCAAAACAATGTGTGTTGTGTAATATTTGATAAAGATTTCCTGTTTGCCAGCAGATGGCACCTTTTACTCTCTCAGTTTGGTGAACTATTTAAGCTGTGCTTTTAGAATCGGTGTATATTTTAAAGTAGGACATGGTGTGCCTGTGTCACATTAAACATTTATACAAGTTGTTCATTTGAGTTTAAGCTCTATCATTTTAAATGAGTTTATGTTTTGTATTGCTTTAAATGAGCAGCATGGAGCAAGGTGAATATTTCACATTCTGTTCTCGTTTGCCAAGTTGATGTTTCCCCATTGCTGCTCTGTTTAAATTTGCTGTCAGGGACAGAATCTATGAGTTTCATTAAAGAGCCATGTGCTGACAAATTCAATCATTTTTCACGCATTTATAATTAATGGTAACGACTCTCAAATATGATGATCCCCTTGCAGGGGACTCCCTTCCTAAAATATAAAGGCACATTTCACTATAAAAACCCATTTATACTGTGTGAGAAAAATATTAAATAACGACAAAATTAAATAACCATTTTTAAAGTGAATTAAATCTTTTATATTATCCTTGTACAAAGCAAAGTTGAACATTTATAATACATTTTGTAAAAAAAAACAAAAAACCTTTTTTGTTCTTTTTGAAAACCCTTGCTCTAGAACAACTGAACCTTATAAAGCTTAATCAGAAGATGGTAAAAAAGCTAATAGAATACAAATAACAGTGTAGTGAGTTCACAATGACTTTATTTGATTAAATTGATCTGGTAACATGAAAATACTTTGGTAAAGTACAATTTAAGGCGTGTGATTTAATACATTGTACATGTTCTACTGTTTAAACATCATGCTTAAGTGTGCATTACATTGTTAGTTAAATGTAGACTGTTTACTGACCAAGCAAATGTAACACAATTCCCTTTTAAGGACTGAAGAATGCTACATATTAACACATGTTGGCATACATTCAAAATGAGCTGAAGTGTTCAAGACCTTCCTGTTGAAGAAACATTTAAAGCATTGAAATTTACAAGCAGATGTAAAGGTGTGAGTGCAAAGTGGAGTGAGTGCAAACAATTTTGGACATGAAGTTGGATATTTATTAGTTGGGATGTGGCTTTTAATGATGAGACCTTTTTTGTAATCAGGCTCTCAAAAAGTATATAACAATTTGGATATAGATTTATCGGCCAACATATCGGTTATCGGCTTTCAAAAATAAAGAATAATCGGTTATCGTATCGGCCAAAATTTTCATATCGGTGCATCCCTAATTAGCTGTATTTACTTAATGTTATAACACAGCACATGTCATTACTACCCTGATGGTGTTGATTGACATGTGGTGGCCGTCAATGCAAAGTTTCAGAAATGAGCGGTCTTGAGATTATAAATGAAATATAAAGCAATATTTGAACTATATTAAAATAATATACAATCATATAAAAAAATACCCCCAAAGGCACTCATTCAGTTACAGAACAAAGACCAGTTGTCACACTCCTAGAATAAAAAGCGGTTTGATTGTAAAATGTCCATTGATTTTTCTCCTCTGCTCATGATTGCACATATTCTGCGTCCAAAGCCTGAAGATACAAGTTTACCTTGCCAAATAAACATGTTTTTTTTGCAGAAGAAAATATTATGATCTAAAAGTAAATCTGTAGTAAATGTCAAATGTTACTGCACAAAACACAAAGGGCTGGTTTCCCTATAAAAACAAGTTATAGCTAAATATAGTCATAATATATTAAAAATATTCTATCTTTTTTATTATGTTACTACACTAATGTATTTAACATGAGAATTTAGGACATCAACACAAAGTATTTTATGCTATCAAAAAGACATAGACAAAAAAATGTAAATAAATAAATATGGGAAAAAATTATCAAAATGTAATTGTTGATTTATTACTTAAACTTAGTACTTTGAGTTGCTGACTGAAAAATTCCCATATTCACACATAATGGTGTCATCCTGTGTAATGTTTTTTAATGTATAATTATTTATGTATTTTTATTGCTGCTAAAATTAAGGGGGAAAATATCCAACAGAGATTTGTTCAAAGGTTTCATAACTTCTGTGGGGAAATAACACTTGTTTGTCCATATTTTGCACTTTACACCTTTTGCACCTTAAACTACAACTCTCACAACCACAATGTATGAATTCTTCCGTCTCCGCTAACAGTGTGATACAGTGAAAGTGCATGAAGAATTCTGGGTAGGAGGAAAGAGATGACGAGCTGGAAAAGGAATCAACCAGCGATCTTTGTGGGCTCTGTCACCAGGCTGGAGCCGTCCCAAACCGTTTTAAACTGCTCTGGGATTGGAAACTCCCTCTGTTGAATATACAAGAATATATTAGTCAAATAATGTATAAACAATGTCTCAAAATTTAAGGCTGATGTCAGATTTTCCCTCACATTTGAATATAAAGCAGGTCAAACCTCTGGAATGGAACACTTGTTATTTTGGTACCATAACATAATGTATCAAGAAAGTTATTTGTTGAAATGAAAGGTTATGGTAGTTCTGTTTGTAGATATTTTCAGTGTAAATAAACTCACATAATCATCTTCTCCCTCAGGAACAAGGACGTTCATCTCAGAGCTCTTGGCACTGACAATCTCACAGTCAAGTGAATCCTTGCTCAAGTAGACATGGCACCCCTCGGTCTTGTTAATGGAAATAATAGGAACTTTCCCCATTACCTGAAAGGCCAAAAACAAGTTATGTGTTGTTCACAGGCAACGAAATATAGTCCAAAGTCCAAAAACTACAATCAGCTTAAAATAATTTGCATTTCTGAGCCATGAGTTCCTACTTGGTGAAAACGGGCTACAAAAGTCTCTTATGCTCAACATTTTTTTTTATAAAAACAGCTGTGCTGCTTAGTGTTTTCAGGATATACTTTGATATATAAAGTTGAAAAGAACAGCATTAATTTGAAACAGAACATTTTTGTAACAAATATTTTACGGTCACTAATGATCAATTTAATGCATCCTTGCTGATAAATTTTTTTTTTTTTAAATTTCTTTAAAAAAAAAAATCTTGCTGATTCAAAACTTTAGAATGGTTCTGTATGTGGTTGACGAATTCAACAATATTATGTAGCAACGTCTTAGTAATTCTTGCTATAACAGCACATAGCAGCTACAAAATTGAAGCTTGAAGCATGACTCTGTAATTTGTGTATGTTAACGTCTCTTCAGTATCAACAGATGCATACCAAACCGCTATTCAGCATTCATATTCTTTATTGATTCTGGCAGTTATGACCATAATTCATGCACATACATTATGCTAACACGTTCTCTTTTACAATAACAACCCTGAGTGCAGATCACTCACAGAAAAAAACACTTCAGCCTGCAACTTGTTATGCACAAACATTTACGTCTAACCTGAAGTTGAATGTCTCTGGAGTTGATGATCTCAACGATGCCAACCACATTGTCAAACACGAGTCCGAGCTTCTTACAATTATCTGTGAGGAGAGAGACAGACATTGGTCAGGCGTGGTGTGCGGTGCAACGATAAAGGAGAAGATAACGTTACTGAATAAGAGCAGCTGGTGTTGTGAGGAGCTCCTCTTACCCACTATGATGGAGTTGACTTTGCCTTTGATCTGGAGTGTGGAGTTGCTACAGCTAAAGACATAAACCACCTGTCTGAGCTCGGTCTCCTCTATCACCAGGCCATGAGACTGCTCCTGATGCTCCTACAGGCCAAATACACACAACAGATCCACTAAACACATGCTGTAGTCATGGTAAATCAATAGAATGTCAATACATGTGCAGGGTTCAGTCTCCTAGTTTACAAGTATATGGCGAGTGTTATATTAATACATTTCTTTCTACATTCATCCAACCCACTTATATATATTTAAAAAATAGTGAAGCACTTTATTATTATTTATAGATGCCCAATTGCAGTCAATAACAATGGAGACTGTTGAAAAGTACATAAAAGAATGCAAGCTGTTATCAAGACCAAAGGAGGCCATACAAAATATGATTTATATATATATATATATATATATATATATATACATATATATAAAAAATCAATACTTTATCATTGTTTAATACAACAAATTGTTTTTTATTTGCTTTCTGTTAATTCACTAGTTGTTTTGTATTACTTCCTTTAGTTCACTAGTTGTACTGCTTAATGCGTATATAAACAAGATATTAACTAAATGGCTTTGGATAATGATAATGATTTGAAAATATCAAGATCATTGCATTGTGGGATAGATTATTTTTTGCAAAAGTATTTAAGTATTTGGGTAACTGTAGCAGAGCCATTACGTGTAGCATGGTGTAACACTGAACACAGTCAGACACATGTAGGTTGATGGGCACCTACCACCCTCCACTTCTTTCCTTCCAGCTCCAGCACGGGGGAATGTTTCTTGGCAGGTGCACAGGCAGATGAGCTGGGGTTCTGACATTTGGCTGGAGATCCCTGGTATGTCCTCCCTCCCTGAGAGTGCAAGTTAGGGTTCTTATGGGTCTTCTGCTTGTCAGACACATGCTTTAAACCTGGAGGCAGAACACATCACCTGATGTCAGTTTTGATGGCAGTATAGTATCTTGTAGTCTGGCGGTGTTCTCCTGTCCACCTTTAGTGATGGCCTCTCCCTGATTGAGCTGTGCAAACAGAGCTGAGTGCTGGGCTGCGGTGTCGTCAGATTTAGGGCTGTTATCCATGAACACTGGAGGAGGACCTGGTGGTGGAGGAGGAGGAGGGGGAGGAGGAGGAGGGCAAGTACCATCAGAAGGAGCACCGAACAGCGAGGGAGGGGCTACAGGACCCTGTGGAGTACATCAGAGTTAGTCCAGGAGAAGCTGGAAACTTATATGCTCATTCCAGAATGGGGAAAAACATTAAAAACAAAACTAAAAACACAATATTCATGTCACAGAATTCACAGTATAGCTGTAAATTCACAGCCTCAAATAACACTTTTTTATTGTAAAATGGTTACTAAATTTAAATGTATTTTCACCCCATGTTGATGAATTCACTGCAATGGGCGTCCTACTCCAGTAGGTGGTGTATGAGGCAATGGATTACAGTAAATCTGTAGCGTTGCTGCTGACCTGAATGGAGGGTATGAAGTTCCAAAAAGGTGACCTCCATAAAATCAAATTTTTTTTAGTTAAATGTTTATTGCAGATAGATAGATAGATAGATAGATAAAGTATGTGTGTTCAACTCTATCCACACATATTATAAAATTGTAAAAGTTCTACAAAATTCTATGATAAAAATGTCAAGATATGCAGTGAAATGTCTTTTTAGAAACAAGCCTTGCTACATGGTTTGTGCTAAGAAAACAATACTCAATGTGTGTTTCCATGATTTTCTCTAATAATCAGATCCTGATTTTCGAAATAATTTCATATCAGTCCATGTGTTTCTAGCACAACTGGAATAATCTTATTTAACAACATTTAAAGTAAAAGAACAGATCAGTGTGGCACAGTTGGCTATTGTGTGACCCTGACGGCACACTTATGCCTGTTTTATATTGTCAGCACAGCTGCCATTGACAGTTGCACACGGTTCCCACTTCAACACTTAAACTGGCTTAAACAACTGTTGCACACTCATCTTTTCCTGTCTTGTACAAACACACACACTTCTAATCCCAGTAATTGTGCTGATGTTCAGCATAGGTTAAACAGTTGGGCAACCCGACCTCTGACCCTAAAGGTCGATGCCTTGTGAAGAGGTGAAAAGGCAAAGGTACTTAAACTGTTAGAGGAAGTTGGAAAACATGGCAGACAAATACATAGTGATGCGGGAGTTTGATTGTGTCTGATGCGTGAGGATATACAGAAGTAAATGAAGTCAAAGGAGAAGTATAATGTGGAATACATGAGAAGCGAGGTTGAATTACGAGGAGTGTGTATGAGAGCAGGTGTGTAAGCCAGAGACACACTAGGCTTTTGTTGGGGTCATTTCTATGGTAAACCCCCCCATGCAAAAAGACCCAGATGACCACCTGTCCACACCATACAGTCCTCCACACATACTCAGAGCCCTCATGGCAGGAGGGACAGCTGACACACAGTCAGTGAGGGCTCTCAGGTTTCTGTTTGACACACACTATTTCACCCCGTGACAGACAAGATTTAACATCCCAAAAACTCCCAGAACTACTTAAGGGGATAACTGTGTATTCTTTCAAAGGCATAATAGTGGTATGAGTCTGTTGTATGAAAGTAAAAAAAACTTTCAAAAACTCTGTAACCGGACACATTGCTGCATATTATCAGTCAAGTAAAAGTCAGTAAAAAAAAAAAAAACTATTTACATACACTACCGTTCAAAGGTTTGGGGTTGGTACGATTTTTTTTATGTTTCTAAAAGAAGTCTCTTATGCTCAACAAGGCATCAAAACTACAGTAAAAACAGTAATATTGTGAACTATGATTACACGTTAAAATAACTGTTTTCTATTTTAATATATTTTAAAATGTAATTTATTCCTGTGATGGCAATGTAGAAAACAGCTGTGCTGCTTGATATTTTTGTGGAAGCCATGATACATGTTTTAAAGATTCTTCTTCGATGAATATAAAGTTAATAAGAACAGCATTTATTTGAAACATCTTTTATAACACTATAAATGTATTTTCTGCCACTATTGATCAATTGAATGCATCCTAGCTGAACAAAAGTCTTAATTTATTTCTAAACTTTTGAACAATAGTGTGCATAGATTAAATTCATAGAATAAACTCTATTCATAGATTAAACTCAAATCAGTTAATCACAACATTATAATGTACACTATAAAATAATGAATATTCATTTTGAAATTTGCTAAAGATTACATTTAACAGTGTTATTAAATTATTAGTGTTTTTAAACCCTGTAAACACTGACATGGTCGTGCTTTAACTGGGCGTTATTTGTACTGTTTTTTTGTGGCTCTGATAGGATGTGTATAAGTATTAATGTATTGTATGTGCTAGTTGTCTTATGTTTTTATGTCCATCTATGATTATGATTACCTGCCAAGGGACTGCGGATGAAAACTACCCTTCGGCTAAATTCGTTACAATGCGTGAAATGGAAACATTTATGTTATAATTGTACATGGTCCCTTTTCAAATAAATTTTAATAATAATAATAATAATAAAGATTAACTTTAAGTGAGTGTTAGATGAAAGAAACAGTTATCTAAATGTAAAATTATAGGGGAAATTATCATGAACAAGTAAATATGCAATATCGACTGATATACTGATAAATTAAAAATTCTCAAACTCTGGTAAGGTAATAAGCAGTATGGTACCAATATACTGTGCATCCCTGACTGGAAGAAAATAAATTTCAAAGGCAGCCATGCCTGAATATAACTATACTATTTATCTAGATAGATGTACACAGTATAGCTGTTAATCATCTGAAATTAATCTGCATTTAACCAGCCTCTGTATGACCAAAAATGGAAAATATCCATGTACAGCTCTTCTGTACAGCAGTTTAAATTCTTTTCCTAATTTAAAACGGAAACACAATATCGAGCATTGAAAATGTTTACGTCTTTGAGAAAATGACAAATGTCCTTCTTAAAGGTGGGGTATGCGATTTTTCAAAAACGCTTTAGAAAACTGATTCGGGCCGACTAGCAAAACAAACTTGTAGCCAATCAGCAGTAAGGGGCGTGTCTACTCATGATGTGGAGGAGAGAGCATTCAGTGCACAGGACGGACATTAGCCGAGCCGAGCGACAGAAAGATAGAGATGGCGGAGAAAAAACAAAAGAGGAAAACGTCTGCGGAACAAAAGAAGGCTTAAGGCAATAAGGCAAGAAGTAGGACCCGTGTAAATATTGGATCAGCTTTCCAGCGCTGGAGAGAACTCAAAGAGTGGAAGGCGTGCGATCAGACACCGAGGTTGCTTTGTTTCTTCTCGATAGGTGAGTAACACAGTGTCTGCGCCGCAACAGCTAAAGTCTGTCTAGTACACTGGACGCGACAAAGCGACCGTTGAAAATCATTCGAAATTTGTGTCAGTATGTCATGAATACTGGGGCAGAGCTATCAAAATAGGGGCGAGACCCTTTTGGGGTAGGGGAGTGTTTGTTTGGGTGTTTTCAAATGTCAACATTGGCTACCAGAAATTGCTTACCCCACCTTTAATGTAGAGTTTTGATTACCAACAACTGTACTAATTCTATGTCTGGCAAAGAATATTCACATCATACTTCCTGAATACAAACAAGTTGAGGTCAGCCTGAAGTCATTTTCCAATTAAAAGTCTCACTCACAGTTTTGCTCCAGGCGAGTCCAGTGGTGTGGTGCTCCTTGATGTAGGTCTGAAGTTCAGTCCAAATGTTCAGATAGGAACGCACCCACTCAACATGACGGGGGTCTCTGGGGTCAGTGGAGACAAAAAAAAGTTCAAGTGTTTGTTCAAGTGAACAAATAAATGTTCATGTACAACATAATAGTGAGGGAAATTGATGTGTTAAACAAAAAGTACCAAAGTACAGTAGAATCATAGTATAATTTGAAGATCCTTGGCGTAGCAAATATAAATACCATTATACATGGTTATGGTAATCATTATCACAATACCTTGTAAGGGACATTTCACATTAACATATCAAACTGACCTGATATGAACTAAATAAACAAAAAACAATGCACTAACGTGTCTTTGTAATCTTTCAGGACTCTGTTTGTGTAGAACATTGCAGCATCGTTCATCTCCTTCACATACGGCCCTGGTTTCTGACACTGTATGACAGAGCAAGAAAACAAAGGGTCAAAAGAATGTCAAAGAAGCTTACTTATTAATATAAATAATAAGCACAGAAAAAAGATCAATTTCCAGTAAAGCACTAATACTGAGACTCTGAACCTTTGATGTAAACAGCAGCGGTAGTTTAAAGCAAAAAATGATAGAGTCCAGATCTGTCTTAGTCCAAATTCACATTGCAGAGATTAGATACAGCCAGCCACAGTAAAGACATCAGAGGAGTTTACATAATAGAAAACAAATATAAATTCAAACATAAATTTGGTGGTCCTCTCACCAATGACTCAGATGGTTTGTGTGAGGTCGGCCTGTTGTCACAATCAAAGAAAATATGCACAATGGATGGATTTGATATTGTTTGAAGTGTATTTGGTGGACTTTTATCTGAATGTGCAACCTTAACATTAAGCCACTCAAATGCAAAAGATGCATGAGCCAAACCAGGTATTTTCTGGATCGGTTATAACAGAATTATGTTTGTATACAGGAAGTTAGTGACTGACTAGAATGCACCACACTGTCCATGGGAAGTGTGAGACAGAGAGAAGTGCTCACCACGGCCACCCAGCCCAGAGCGGGGATGCTTTCGCTCACGGCAGACAGGTGGTTGAACAGACTGCTGCCACGGTTCTTCTCCCGGAAATACTGGACCTCCTGGATCTGGTCGGAGAGGGGTCTGAGGAGGTCAGCCATCTCTGTCTGATTGGGAATAACAGCGGGAAAGTCATCAATTAAAAGTTAAGATTCCTTTGTGGAACATCAAACAGCAAATCTCATCAAACAGTCAGAGTTACGCATAAAACAGACCAAATTCATTAAAAAAAGGTACTTCCAGTTAGGATTTTTTAAGTTGTATGAGCAATACTAATAGTGATAATTGTCATGCAGGCTCTACTAATAAACTACTTAAATACAGTAATTTGGCATTTCAGTCATTTCATTTGAAACTTCCATTCATAAAATATCTATCCCTTACTTTTATAATTCAATCAACTTAGTCTAATAATTCAATTAACTCAATTAACATATCTTTCAAACATGAACAAAAGAAGTTTTATGCTGAATACCACTGTGGAGTATTCATTTTCTTCTATTAAAGACTGTGAAAAGATTTCTTTTGTTTTGTTTTGACATATTTCCTATTGAAATAGGAAGTTTGGGCAGCACATATCCAGTTTTGTTATTGTTGACTAAAACTAAAATGCAACTGTACCTGTAGATTTTAAATGTGTACATCTGTTAAAAGTCAACTGTGTCAATATTAAAGACTATTAGCATACAGTGTATTTTAAAACTAAAAAACATGGAGAAAAAGCTACTCCACAGCAACTCCAATTTTGATTTCATTGGACCTTTTAAAGGGATACACCAAAAATGAAAATCCCCATGTCGTTCCAAAGCCCTAAAAGCTTCGTTCGTATTCGGAACACAATTTAAGATATTTTGGATGAAAACTGGGAGGCTTGTGACTGTCCGATTGACTGCCAAGTAATTGACATTGTCAAGGTCCAGAAAAGTATGAAAGACATCGTCAGAATAGTCCATCTGCCATCAGTGCTTTAACCGTAATGTTATGAAGCGGCGAGAATATTTTTTGTACGCGAAGAAAACAAAAATAACGACTTTATTCAACAATTCATCTCCTCTGTGTCACAAGCCTCCCGGTTTTCATCCAAAATATCTTAAATTGTGTTCCGATTATGAACGCAGCTTTTAGGGGTTTGCAACGACATGGGGGTAAGTGATTAATAACAAAATTTTTTCCCTTTAAGCAAGCACAGAGCCTGAGGCACCCAAACGGACTTTTAATACTGGGACCATTTTTTCCAATGAAACGTCCAGCGAGCTTCACCTCCCTCCCACTCCGCATTCCAGCCCGTGATGGGGAGATCCCCCTCGCCTTGTAAGGCCCTGTCCTGTACTGATGTTTATAGTTTACCTCTGAACAAGGGGGAGAAGGAGCTCACTGTTTCCTTTGTTAAATGAACGTTTTTGTATTTATGCTTGTGTTCAAGCAGTTGCCATGTCCACCATTTCAGTCCATTTCATAAGAATTTGGTGGGAGAATGAGGACGACTGACTTCTCTGGACTAAAAATACTACTTCTTGTTTTCAGTCAGGCTCATCAGCTCAGACTGACCTTCATGTGCAAATCAGAAGAAATCACAGAATTGACCTGACTTCAACCTCATCAAATAAGTGAGAGATAAACAAACAAGACAGACGGTGTGTATTTAGACAGTATATGTTGGTACAATGCGTGTTTATTCATTACACATTTTGTGGCTGAATGTGACTCATCAATTGTTTTTGGTGTCAACAAGGTTGAAATGTGGAGGGTTGTGGATTGAGTTTGTGTTTGTGTAAGTGTGACATAAAGTGATAAAAAGCGAGGGGGAGCAAAAGAGAAAGAGCAAAAGCGTATTTACATAAATTCCTCCCATAACAACATGCGCATGATTTTCATTTCTGTGAACAAAGGCACCTCTTTCATCCATACTTGGACATTACAACCCTTGTTGAGACACTGTCCGAAGTGCAAGTACCTTTCCAGCATCATTCTGAACTTCCCTTTCCATCATGCTCAGCCGAGGAGAGGGACAGAAATAGCCTGCCTATCTCTGAGCTATGAATGGAGCCAGAGCTAAGAGCTTTCTTGGCAGATTATGAATTATACGGTAAGAAAATAGAGGATTGCTTCACATTTAAAATTTACACTAAGCTTATCCTATTTTTGAGACTATATATATAGAATAGAATAGAATAAAATAAAATAAAAAACTCTAGATATTCTGTATAATTGGACATATATTAGCTGTATAAGTCTGGAAGGTATAATTTACTTTACTCAAAATAACCAGGAATTAAGATGTGAATATATATCCCTTGAACAGACAGAAAAGATCCACAATAAATGTTAAATAATTTTTTTTTTTAAATCAACTAAAATGTATCTAAATAACATAAAATAAAATATAAAATTTTTGGGGTGCCGTCAGAATGAGAGTCTAAACAGCTGATAAAAAACATCACTATAACCTCATGCAGTGAAAAGCTGCTGGTTTGTAATAAACATAATCATCAAGACATTTTAACTTTAAACTATTGCCTCTGGCTAAAATAAGAGTCCTCTATCCATAATATTGCTTTCTCCAGAGCAAACGTGGTCTCATCTGAATCAGAAAAAATATGCACAGATCAAGCATTGTTTACGAGCAAAAACACTCCATAACAGTTTTAAACAAAAATGTTATGGATATTGATGATAGTGGATAACACTATCATCAATGGAAAGCATTATTATGGATGATGGACTTTATTTTGCATTTTAGCCAGAAGTGACATTTTAATGTTAAAACGCTTAAATTATTGTTTTTGTTCTGTTGAGACTACACAGACAGAGTCATATGGGTCATTTGCTGAAGAGACTCTAAACTAAACATTGTTATAATGGTGCTTAACATATGACAAACTCTGTAGTGTGGGATAAGAAATCATTCTAATATGCTGATTTGCTGCTCAAGAAACTTTTCTTTTTATAATCAATGTTGAAAACAGTGCTGGTTAATATTTTTGTGTTAACCATGGTACTTATTTATTATATAGTACTATTTAAATAGATATAGTAAATAATAATAATAATATTATTATGTTCTAATAATAAATAATATAATAATTTCCAGATATTTGAATACATTAAAATAAAAGGCAATTATTTATTTTTGAAAATGACAAGTTGTCTTTAATTACATTAAACTTACTATTTTACACTCTATAAATGGGTTTGTATATAATGAAAATATGCAGCTGCCTTTATATTTTAGGAAGAGCATCCTTAGGGGATCATCATCTCTGGAGGTTGTTGGCGTTAAAAACTTTGAAAACCCCCAAAAAGACCACATCCACACAGACCTACAGAACAAGTTCCCACAAACATTTAGCGCAGACAGTCTCTTTTTTCACTGAGCGAAAGATCCCGCATGCACACACATATTCAAAGAGCCATTTCTCATCTCTTATTAGACCAAAAGGGAAATGTTTCCTCTCTTGAGTTGAACTTGAGGAGAATTCCAGTGCTAACAAAGAGGACACATACATCCCTCTCCCACTTTCTTTCTGCTCTTTTTCACCCCTTCCCTCTCTGTCTTCTCATAATATTACATTCCATCACTAGAATGAGCCACTGTGCCTCTGTGTACACTAAGTACATTGTCCAGTGCCTCATTTCTCAAGCAGCTCTTTAGTTACCAATCGGTAGCGACTGGCCATGAAATGTAATCCATATAGACCATTATGTACTGTCAGCCAGAAAGAAGCCCCAACATTTCAGTTACTGTTTGCAGGCTGTCAACTCAAAAAGTACCTTGCGTTAGGACAGATGGGACAGAAGCACTCACTGACAAATGATTGATGGTAAGGGCTCCTATGGAGCAAATGCACCAATATTCAATTCTGATGAAGATAGTGATCAGGACATTTTAGTTAAATGATTATATTATAAAATTCTAAAATTATTGTCTATAATTTGATGAGAATTTGTTTAGTTCATGTTGAACTCTTTGACTTGATGTTGGCAAATCTGAAAACAGTGTGATGTCGTTGAGATCTCTTCAAAAGTATTTCTCAGACAAAAATTCTAAGCAGCAGAAAATTTAAGCAAATTTGCTCTCCATTTAATCTAATTGCATCCAAAGGAGAACTACTGAAATATTAAAGAGTGACCTTTAAGATACACTTTCAACACAAATACAAGTTTCAGTATTTGAAAGGAACTAATACCTTAAAGGGGTCATAAGATGCAATTTCAAAATTTCCTTTCTCTTTGGAGTGTTACAAGCTGTTCGTGCATAGATAAGATCCCTAAAGTTGCAAAGACTAAAGTCTCAAATCCAAAGAGATATTCTTTATAAAAGTTAACACTTGTCCACGCCCTCCTAAAACGGCTCGTTCTAACACGCCCCCACATGTCTACGTCACTGTGTGGGAGGATTTGCATAACGCCGCCCAAATGTTCACGCAAAGAAAGAAGGTGTAACTTTTATTCTCGCTGTAGTATTGTTGCCGCCGCCGCCATGTCATGAAGGTCCTGTGTGTTTCGTTGTGAAAGCGAAACTACTTTGTTTGGTCTTGCAAAAGAAGATGATATCCGCTTCGTCATGCCTAGAGCTGAGCCGTGCTGGTTGCTGAGGAAATACATCAACTTTGCGCT
>NW_015505340.1:1118032-1174710 GCF_001515645.1 Sinocyclocheilus grahami | reverse complement strand
ACTAGAAATCAGTGGTTAAGTTGTATTTACAACACTGTTCCAGAACAGTTCAACCCAAATATTCAGATGTGTGCAGCACATTTTATGGAGGACTGTTTCCTGAACCTGCAGAGTAGCCTACAATGCGTCTGTGCACAAAGGCTGTTTCTATAAAGTGGGGCAGTTCCAACTTTGCAAGGACAGTCTTGCGCTTCTGCCTCACAGCCTGTAAGTACGTTTTTTATATTTAAAGATTTTGCCACTTTTTTTTTTTTTTGTCTCGTCGCTCCGGCCGGGACACGGCATCACAGTATGGTAGGGGCGTAACATTTCCATCACACGCTTGAGGTATTCAGCCAATCACAACGCGCTGAATAGCTGGCCAATCAGAACACATCTCGCTTTTCAGACCGATGAGCTTTGTAAAAATCTATGCGTTTCAGAAAGGCGGGGCATAGAGGAGCAACAATAATGTACATTATGTGGAAAATAATGTGGTTTTTTAACCTTAAACCGCATAAACACATTTCATTACACCAAATACACAAAATAATGTTCTTTTTAGCAACATCATATGACCCCTTTAAAAAAAGCAAGGATGCATTAAATTGATCAAAAGTGACAGTAAAGACATTTATAATATAACAAAAGATTATAGATAAATGCTGTTCTTTTGAATTTTCTGTTCAACATAGTATTCTGAAAAAATCATGGTTTCCACATAAATATTAAGCAAGAAATTTTTTTTTCAACATTGACAACAAGACGACATATTTATTGAGCTCCAAATCAGCTTATTAGAATGAAACACAGGAATAAATATATTACAATAGAAAATGGTTACTTTAAATTGTATCAATATTTCACAATATTACTTTTTTTTACTGTATTTTTGGTCAACACCCTTGGTCAGCATATGAATCTTACCAACCTAAACTTTTAAACAATAGTGTATTTCGAAACAACACTATCAGAAGTGTTTTTTTTTTTATTACTCTTAGACTTTTTAAAAATATTTTATATAAGTTCATAACAATCCAGAAGTTAATATAACCTTTTTTTAATAAAATAACACTGCAAAACAGTAATTTTCCAGTCCAACAAGACACTAATACAGCACTTCATTGCTGCAGCGAAAATAAGCAGCAGTTTATTTTAGCAGTTAAACAAGCTGAGTTGTCTCTGTAAATAAGCTTTAGACAAACAAAAGCTGTTCTACCTTCACTTTTTCCATTTTTCAAACATTTGCTTTCAGATTATAATAAAACATTTTCCATTTGTTATGATGCAAATGGATTTAAAAAGTCTGCAGGGAAACAGAACAGCACAAAGTCAATTGTCAAATATAGCAGAGTTATGTGAAGCTGGACAGCAAGAGCTGTGAGCTCCTTTTTAGCAACTTTTTAGGGCTGACGTTTGGACGTCTGTGAGTGTGTGCAGTCATTTTGGTACTATAAACTAAGAGCTCTTAGGAGAATGACTTCACTCTTATATTATCTACCTCTGCTCATCTTCTGTCAGTATTCCTGTCTCTCTGTAAAATCTGCATTGACATTGGTATTCACAGCCGCTCACACTTACATGCTTTGCCACATCTCCACCAATAGCTGTGCTGGTCCTCAAATATTCAGACACTGAACCACTCAGCAAATGGTCGAACGCCTCCATGCTTTCGGATTCACCTTAACATCAAAGAGACAGCAAAGAGACAACAGAAATTAATTCAACTGAATAAACAGAGTCTAACAGAACAAACAACACATCCAACAGAGGATGCTTTAAAATCCCATTCATTATTGGGGACGTCAGGGTTGGAAAAGGAAAGAAATGTTAATATTGCAAGAGAATGTCGATTTGGAACTAATGAGATCTTTGACAAGACAATGAAATATAAAGATCAACCAATATTCTTTTTTAAGACAAGCAGATACAAGACAAGCAATTTTAGACTCCTGCCTATTTTTTGTTATTTAGTTGTATTTCAGCGATTTGACACAAAACAATGACTAAAATAAAACAGTATAAAAATAACTACAACAACAAATTTCTGCTGAAAAGAAGAATTAATATTAAAATGATTAGTAGTATTATTATGATTAATTGTAGTATTAATATTATTGTTAATAGTAGTAATTATGCCACTATGGATAACAGAAGTAGAAAACAAAAAGAATTGGTCAAACTAAAAAAAAATTTTTTAAAAAAGACTGAAAACACTGAAGGAACAGCAGAAGAACTGGAGAAAGCAGAAGAGAGAATTCCGAAATCCCATTCACTGACATCCGTATCCATTATATATTTCAGACTGTGTCTATGTGCAGCGTGCCAAGACCAATGCCACTCTGTCCCTATGAGAATATTTTTCCCATGAAGAAAAAAACCCTAAAAGTCAGAGGTCTTCTCCTTACGATAATCTGTACAGACAATGCCCTGTGGACAGACCTCAACAGCATTTTTACATCATATGCTTTATAAATAAAAACTATTAATATATTGAATAATTCAACTGCTGTCAAGATCTTTCATCCAAAGCACTGTTGTACTTATGGTACCTCCGTTGATCATGCTGTTGATGTCCCCGTTGACCAAACCCTCAGGACAGTTCTGCAGTTTGATCGCCACCGCCTCCAGACGAATCACTGCCTGCTCCAGACGCTCAACCAGTGTTTCCATGACAACGGTCCTGGAGAAACAGAGCAAACTCTTGGTCTGTGCTAAATGGCCATTATGGCCTATGACAGCTGTTTGATTTGTAGGGACTTCATGACCTGAGTACCAGTCAGTCCAAATTAAACACTTTCTGCTCCCTGGAACGGTCAAACAACTGCACATATCCCAGAAACATGACAACAATAATTATGAGAAACGTTTTATTGACTTTCTTGGAGGAGATCTAATCCATTGTATGCGAAAATGTTGCAAGAATGGGATTAAGGTAAAAACTGTTAACACTTTTTGTTTACTTAATGATTAATATAATAATAAACATTACTTAAACCAGCCACACCTATCAATAACATCCATTTTCAAAAAATATAGAAAATATTATTATTACAATGATATTAATATATTATTATAAATGATGAAGTATTAGCTCGAATGGGCTTTCTGCAAATCTAGCAGACACACACTGAGTATATGAAGGCGTGGAGTGTTCACTGGCAGCCGTCCATATGACCACACCTCAATACTCATCTGCTAACAGGAATGTAACAGTCAATTCAGGTATGACAGCATCAAGAGGAGGCCACAAACGCTGCTGTCAACAATCCAAAATCAGCAGTTTATCAAACTATTTAACTACATAACATGTTCATCCCCATATTAAAACCTTTCAAAAAGAACTCAACCAATAAAAGAACAAACCATAAATATCGCTGCTATCTTGACATGTTTCAGCCTCCATCTGAGCACCTGATCAGCAATTACAAATTATGTTCTATATCTGAAATGTTTTAGTCATTAATATGTTTTTTAGTTATTAATAAAAAATACATCAAATCAGTCATTAGACCATATATATATATATATATATATATATATTTACACACACACACAAACATATACATATTGTGTGTGTGTGTGTGTGTGTGTGTGTGTGTGTACATATACACACACACTTTAAGTAAAAAAAGTTTGAAATATTACACAATTTCAAACCGTTTTCTCATGCTGGTATTTGAAGTCTAACAAACAGCTTATCATAATCATCATCATTCTTATTAGAGGAAAGAAGTGGAATTTGATCATCCAATCTGGTTCATATCACTGAAAAATAATAATCACATTGTGATCACTGTTACCTATTAACTCTGACTTTTTCAAAACTGTGTTTGTAGCTGTATTGTAGATTCCCTTTATATACATATATTTGGTCAGTTATTCTGATTCAATTGAAAAATCATGTCTGTTACAAAACGAAAAAGAAAAGACTGGTATAATGTTTATAGAGATCAAATATACAAAGAAGCACAATCCCGCAAACAATATTAGCAACTTATAACCTGACCACCTTCACACAATCCAACATCATACAATAGCAGCGAGGAGCTAACAGCACACCACACTGATTCATTCACCTGCACATTAAAGATAGAACAGACAACAAAAGAGCTGTATTTGCTGCATTTAACATGTAGCTACTAAAAGAGCAACTCTCTCTCTGACACACGTCAGCAGTAATTAATAGTGACCCAGTGTGGAAACGCTCACGTCATCTTGTTATCTCTCTAGAGAATTCTCTAGGCCCTGCCAAATGCCTGACCTGGGCCTCAGTTGGGCTTTTCAGAGAGGAAGAATAAGCTCTGAGCTTGTGACACAGACAGATTTGTTTCTAAAACACAGTGCACCAAACCTCCAGCTTAAAGGAACACTCCACTACTTTTGAAAATAGGCTCATTTTCCAACTCCCCTAGAGTTAAACTGTTGAGTTTTACCGTTTTCGAATCCATTCAGCCGATCTCTGGGTCTGGAGGTAGCACTTTTAGCTTAGCTTAGCACAGATCATTGAATCTGATTAGACCGTTAGCATCTCGCTCAAAAAATGACCAAAGAGTTTCTATATTTTTCCTGTTTAAAACTGGACTCTTCTGTAGTTACATCGTGTACTAAGACCGACGGAAAATTAAAAGTTGCGATTTTCTAGGCCGATATGGCTAGGAACTATACTCTCATTCCGGTGTAATAATCAAGGAACTTTGCTGCCGTACCATGGGTGCAGCAGGTGCAATGATTGGAAGTTACCTAACTGGGACTATTTTCAGGCGCTGCGTAATATCATTGCACCTGCTGCACCCATGGTACGGCAGCAAAGTTCCTTGATTATTACACCGGAATGAGAGTATAGTTCCTAGCCATATCGGCCTAGAAAATCGCAACTTTTAATTTTCCGTCGGTCTTAGTACACGATGTAACTACAGAAGAGTCCAGTCTTAAACAGGAAAAATATAGAAACTCTTTGGTCATTTTTGAGCGAGATGCTAACAGTCAAATCAGATTCAATGATCTCTGCTAAGCTGAGTTAAAAGTGCTACCGATCGGCTGAATGGATTTGAAAACGGTAAAACTCAACTGTTTAACTCTAGGGGAGTTGGAAAATGAGCCTATTTTCAAAAGTAGTGGAGTGTTCCTTTAAGTAGAGATCATCTAACCAGTGGCTACATGACTTGAGCACAGTGCTCAACATTACAGGCCAAAAAATGACTCAAAATATCTAGTAGGCCTGTGTGGTTAGTCTGCAATAAAGCATGATAAATGCTGCTGAACTAATATTTCAGGAGTGATGCAGTTACTAGGCACTCTTTTCTATTTCTGAATGTCTATTCTCAGACTCTAAATGCAGAGCAATGCTTCACCCGGATACAGGGGAGAGAAGGTGACTGAGGGTCTGAGCCCATGTGCTAATAAACATTTCAAAGCATATGCCCTGAATGCCAATGTAACGTCCTTTCAAGAAAACACTGATTGCATATTGAATTAATATATATATATATATATATATATATATATATATATATATATATATATATATATATATATATGGACATCTTTAGCTCAACTTCTCTAGACGTTATAGGGACACTAATATAGATGCTACAAATATTTTCATGGGCTGTCTGGTGGATATTTTGAAGTGGAAGAAATATAGTTTGTGCATCTACATCATTTACATAATTTTCTTACCAGGGGTGTAGGAATGTTTTGTAAAGAGCGGGGACACAAAGTAATGACTATCTCCCAAATAGGTGGGAGATGTGACACCCTGGTGAAAACTACTGAATTTTCATTTTTAATCAGTATCACCTTTGTTATTTACATTCTCTTGCATAATTGTATCTGTATAGATTTTGTACATGCATATCTTATCTATTGTGTCCATACAAACATATTTAAATTAAAAAAATTCTGTGTATTTCTCCAAATTCCTTGTGTGTTTATGTAAGCATTTGGCAGTAAATCTGATTCTGGTTCAGATTCTGATTAACATAAAACTTGACCACAATTCATCTACTATTTATATTTAAAATAACTTCTATACATATTTCATATAGCACTAGAATTAGAAGCATTGGCAGTAGTGTTTAAATTTTTTTTTTTTTTACTTTTTTTTTGTATTATATTTTTTACATTTTTAATAGGTAATATATTTTTTTAAATAATACAATTGCAAAAACGCACTCAATTTTGAAATCTAGCAAATATACAAGCCATGTGGGTAATTCATTTAGTGTGCTTGAATAAATGGTGATGGGGCATATTATGTATAAATACTATAAAAATACTATTCAAAATTATGAAAACACTTTATAAAGGAATATTGAATCTTGTACCATCTAGCCAATATACAAGCCTACAAGGGGAGTATGTCACCCTATTGATTTATGACAAGAATTGAACTACTAGGCTATTAGACAGTAGCATCACTTCAAATGTAGCGCGTGTCTAACAGAGCTAAAGTAACTAGCCTGTCTGTCATCTCTATCCCACAGGCAGCAGCAGACGCCTGTGCGCGCTGATATGACAACTGACAGATCCTGCAATTAGTGAAAAGATAAGGCACCCTGCCCTCTGACACCGACACACCACTGCAACCTAAAATTGTGCTAGTTCATGCCAAAATCCTGCCAGCACAGCGAGTGCGCGTGTCTCCAAACACAAAAACGCGCACGTTTCCATGAGAACCTCCCACCCGCTCAGAGCGTCCCGCTAACGACCTGGAATAATAACATGACACAGACTCATTTTTACCGAAATATTACCTCTGACAAGGAATCCAGGGTTTACTCTCACGTTTTCTTGGCGAGATGTGGTTCGGCTATGGAGGTCTGGTCCTGCGTCCCCGGCGCTCTCCCTGCTGTCACTCAGCTGAGCCACGGGCAGCCGCTTCCGGGACTTCCGTATTTGGGAAGGATGTATCAGAGAAAGGTTACATCGAGATGCCTAGCTAGAGCAGTAAGATAGATAGACTGAGAAGGTTTCTAAGCGCATCTTGAATCTTGATAGTGCCACCATGAAAGGCAATATATACTAAAAGAATGGTAAACACCTATTCAGAAAAAAATGAAAATATGTCACTGAATGACACCAAATTAATTTAAGAAAGTCTATAGACGAATAGTTTAATTACTTTTATTTAAGTGTCATAAAATTCCTGGAAAAATAAATGCTTAGCATAATTTTTGAGCTTTTTAAAAAATAATAAATGTTGAAGCATTTTCAAAATACATATTTGTAAAATAAACATATTATTAACATAATGTTATATACTTTTGTGTGACAAATTAAAGTCAGTATTCGGCATGCAGGAAGCCACTTTGTTGTCATGCAACAAAAAAATACAAATAACATTTTTTTCCATTGTAAGTGCCTCACCACAAAAATTTTTTTTAAGTGAGGAGTGAGTGAGTTTTTGTGCTTATCAATATTAACTGTCACAAAAACTGTTGATTGAACTTAACTTGTATTGAACCCAGAATATTCCTCTACCAGCTCTATTATTAAGCAATGTCTGGACAGACACGGTTGAGGTCAATTCAATTGGTCACCTCACAAACCAGCATAAACAAGGTCATAAATAAGCATCTCTGTGTGTGGCAAACATAAGTGATGGCCTGTGTGTTTATACTGTTGGCTTGCTGAGAATATCTGCTTTTTCACGACACCTTCATCCACGAGAAACACACAACAGCTTGTTCTTCATCACTGCTGTGGTAAAGCTACCGTCTGTCTAAACAAAGATCATAAGAAACAAAACATGAGCACTTTAAGCCACTGAAATATTTTGCAATTCACCATATAATAAGTTTGAACCAGGATGACTCAATGATGAAGCAATGACCCAGAATGTGTGCTTTTGAAATACAATGAATAGGTTACACAATATAACACTCAATCCATGAGCACACCATCCAGGCATCCAATGAAATGCAAGGCCAAAAATCAGGCCTGTGCAATGAACAAAACATTTGAGGTTTAAATATAGAACCTTTTATTTACATTGAGTAAATAGTGTTGAAAATTTAAAAGAAGGCTTAAATACCAAATACCATTTAAATAGTCAATAACACTTTACATGCCCAAATCCAGTGACAATGAAAAATGTCCTTGTTTTGTTGTGTGGTGTTATTCTTCTTCTTTTTTAATATTTTCCCTTATAAGAAAGAGTTCAAGTATAAAAATTCTCAACAGTGTAAAATAGCCCATCTGATGCATATTTTAAGCAATAGAAGCACAGCATCCATCCTCGACATTGACAAAACATTCTAGTGTATGAAGCAGCATGTCCCTTAGGTTTCGCCAGGTCTTTTGTCCTTTTTTTAAAGTCTTTTAAACAGTTCTGGATATGACAAATGGAGATAACATGCTCGAAACAGCAGGCCTCCAATAAAATAAATGTCATATGATAGGCATTAAGCCGATATTTAATGTCATGTTCCAAATGTATAAAAAAATAAAAATAAAAAGATTTGTACAGTGCACATACAGAATTGTATCTTAAATAAGTCCTACACCAACATTTTTGGTTGAGTATGTTAATAATACTACAACTAAGCCTACTCAATAACTTAGAATAATATGCCATGAGATGAATACATTATATCCATACAGTACCGCTTCCAAGCCTGTGATCTTAGAGCGCAACATAAGTCAACTCAAAATAAATATCTTAAATAGCAGATCTCTTTAAATAGCATTACAAATGTAAGGCACACAAAGAACCCTAGTCAGCATGGATTCGGATCCTTTCCCTATAGTGCTGTTCTGTAAAGAGTTGCTCATTGAAATACATAGACCTTATTACTTGTGCTGGTGCTCAGACATAATTCTTAGTGAACATATAAAGACCAGGCAGATAGCGGCTCGTTGGTATAGGGTGAAAAGCTTGTGGGAACCCCTCTCCCTTATTGTGGCTCCTCGTCGTGTTCCAGATAAAGATCTGTTGCCGATATTGGGAGGATGCACAGGTCTGTCCTCAAGCTTCCGGACCCTATCTAGGAGGATAAGAAGAGCTGACAGACCCAGAGCAGGATGAAAGTGATGAAACTGTGACAGCTCAACAAACGAGCACCAGTGATCTTTCCAGAGCAATCTGTCTGTGTGTGTGTGTGTGTGTATCAGTGCCTGTTCCTTCCAACACAGCAATTGCTCCTGGATTCTAGTACTAGTACTGAGCAATGCCCCATGCTTTTTTTCCCCACATAGTAATCTTTGTGTGTGTGTGTGTCCTCTCTCGCCCACAGACAGACATTAACACTTAAATGTGTGTATAACGGTGTACCTGTTAGTCCGTGAGTGTTTTGTAAGCATATAATACAATACGTTTCAGTTTTTTTTGTCTTCAAATTGTTTGATGCCCATTGTGGGGGAGCAAAAGAAAATCTCTCCTGTTCCTGCACTTTGTTTTGTCCCCTGGCGGCCTGTTTGCTTTGCATAGGTCAGGAGATCAATACAGGAGTCAGAGAAAAGGGGGACATTCAGCATCAGATAGATAAAAAGGTAGTTCACAATACATAAAACATGCTAACACTGGATCTTTCTCCATTTCGCCACAGTTAGGTCTACTATCCCTGATTGGCAGAGTTTGTCATTTCTAATTCGCTGAAAAATGCTCCATTTCCCTGATGATCAAAACAAATGCACTTGAGAAGAAGACAGAACAAAAAGAGCCCTCAAAAATTGAGAATAAATATAAAGATCAGGGGCCCTAGAATCAAAACAATGTGGGACTTTTCCAAGTGTCTTTCGGAAAAAAAGGTCGCCTACATTAAATGACAGCATCGGGACTAAAGGTTTCGTCTACAACGCACCTATACCACAGTGATTAGTTGCTGCATACCTCCTTTCATAATAAATATCCTACTCTAATATTAATTATCGAAATAAAGATAACATAATAATAATGATAATGATAATAGTAAAAAGCTAGATTCCGTCCATTTCTGCGATCTTTTTTGGGGGGGTTTTGTTTTGTTGTTGTTTTTTTTTCTTTAATCACAGCAAGTTGGAAAGAAATGGGGTTCCCATCTCACTAATAATCTCTCTACCAATTACTATCCCCCTCCCATATGATCCTAGTCTTCCTCCTCTTGCAATCAACCCACAACCAGCAACTATTTTCATCAGCATCCTCTTCATCATCTAGAAGCAGTCGCTGGGTGTCTACTCCCTGTGCATCTCCCATCCGCCTCTTTGGTTGCTATTGCATCCGTTCGGCTTGTAGCTGCTGGGGCTGGTACTGACCGAAGGCCGCAGCTGCGGCTGCAGACCCTGGCGCGGCGGTGGCCAGTGGCTGCTGCATGGTGTAGCCATAGCCGGCGGTAGCTACATAGCCGGTTGCGGCTGGAGAGGCAGCGTACGGGTATTGCTCGTAGGCTGCAGCGGCTGCAGCGGTTGCGGCACTGGCGTACTGTGCGTAGGCTGCACCTGTATAGTCGATGTAAGGTGAAGACGCGGTGGCGGAGGCCGCCGCTGGCTGGATGTGAGGGATGACCACACTGGGCTGCATAAAGGCCTGCGGGTACACGTAGTGAGTGGGGATCCTGTGAGAGACAAATACAACAGCATGTTAGCATTGCATTATGGACACATTCAATACAGAACCACAACCACACCGCGGCCAAGCACCCCATTTCCACAATTCAATAACACCACGGAAATGCCTGCTAGTGATTAGAAATATAAGGTTGCCAAAATAGATATCTCTCCAACAGCATGTTAGCATTGCATTATGGACACATTCAATACAGAACCACAACCACACCGCGGCCAAGCACCCCATTTCCACAATTCAATAACACCACGGAAATGCCTGCTAGTGATTAGAAATATAAGGTTGATAGATATCTCTCTATACAAGTGTAATTTCTATGCCATTAGCGTTACCAAATAATTACTGTTTTCAAACAGGTTTTTCCAATATTCCCCTGTGTGTCATTGGTCAAACAAACGTTTTCTCCATACCCAAAGCCATGAAACAGAGCAATTTTAAGGATGAAAGGTATTTAAAAAACGACTCGGCGCGGCACGGCACGGCTCAGTTTGCGTTTCCATTTTAGTTTAGTATGGCTTTAGAATGGGCGGGATTATTCACATGTAGTTATAGTTGCGCTGCCTATACTGCAAAATCAGACTCCTGAAAAACTTTTTCATTCCGCGTCACCCCATCAAGCTCTCGCTGGAGCCGCTCCTCTGCCATCAATGAGAGGAACGTCTGTACTTCCTCAACAGACCACGAAACAACCCCTTTTTGGTTGTTAAAATAAGGTGCGCTCGTTCAAAACGGTTGTGTTTGATCCTTCGCTGGCTGTGCTGATTTAAATCTAGCGGTTCTGTTGTGTTTGTGTCGCAAGTTCAGTGACGCAGGTAGTGACTATTCTCTCCGGGCCAATCCATGATCAGCAGAGTTTACACGTCACGTTTTGGTAACGGTACGGTTCGCTTGGAACCTCAACCGAGGTGGTACTAAGAAAAGTACTAGGTACTGTACCCAGTGGAAACCCCCCCCCAAAAGTGAACCGTACCGTGCAGTGGAAAAGTGCCAAAAGAGAGCAATGTTTTGATAACGCCTCGGTGTTTACACTTCCTGGGCGAATCAACCTACAATTGTCTAAAAATTGTCTGTACGCTAACCTGGGACAGGAGAAAATTATTTAACATTCGAAAAAATATTAAACACCTTTTAATACTTAAAATGCTAAGTTAACAGATTCTGAATCATCGGTGTTAAAAGTCACATGCGTTCAACACCCCTGTGTCCGTCCTATGAAATGGGGGAAGGTAGGACCCAGGAGAAGCGAAGAGGAGATGAGGGGAGCATTGTGAATATGTCAGGGCTACTTTGACAGCTGGACAGTTTTCAAAAAGGGATGTTGCTGGCTGTTTCCCCCTCCGCACTTAGACAATAAGCCTCAGGCTGGACAGCGCACACAGAGGGGCGTTTTGATTAAATAAGCAATCAGGAACAATGAGCCCATTCTGCCTTTCATTATGTACCCCATTGCACTTTCAGAGCGCTTTTCACATTTACTGTCTGCACTACACAGACAGGTGAGAACTTATTAAATTAGTTCAGGGATGATAGAATGCATTGAAATGCCTGTGACTCACTAAATATGATTTAATAAGGCAATACATCTATATTGTAAAAGACAGTGACATCTGTGAGAATTATGAAGAGATTCTTATGAAAAACTATTTGTGATACTATGTGAAATTTTGACTTTAAAGAAACAGGGAACAGTGGATGTTGGGGGAAAAACTATTTATTAAGATGATGTTTATGACTGGAATATGAGCTAATTACTTCCAATATTTCGGAGTTGGTTTGAAAAAGTTCTATCATGGCAACCCTATTTGTAGCACACAACTATATCAATCAAACCTCAACCCCTGACCACCCCAAAAACAAAATCCAAAACCTCGAAATGAAATGAAAGAAAATAAGCATTACACAGGCGTCAAGAAAAAAAAAAAAAAAAGGCAACAGTACGTATTACCAACATCAGCTTAAAACAACACAACCACTCACATAATGCCATAAATGAGAGGACTGAAACCTTAATTCCTTTTTCTCACTCAGGTCAAAGGGTAAAGATGCTCCTATGAAATCTTTCATAGATGCCTTGCCAGTCTGAGGTGACAGCAGGGATTTTGTTAATATAGACTACCATTAGAGTCATACACAAAAGAGTCAAACACAGTGAAAACACACTCTACATACTGTAGGCTTCAAACATGGAGAAGTTTACATTCAACCTGCACAGGCACCACGACACAAAAACATCACCACACATAAGTGACTATTCACTCATTTAATAAATAAAATACTTCGCTAATTTAAAACAAGGTGCACACTTAAAATATTAAACAAACACATTTATTCTGTGACTTAAATATGTATCAGTGCCAGAAATGAACTAATTATTATTAAAATTAATTAACCACCAACAATTTAATTATTACCAATTAAGGGACAATATTTGCCCACCGGATTTTACGGGCATTTTTTACTTTTCTGGGGGCACAGTTTCAATTAAATTAATTAAGTAACAAAATTAGTAATTAGAATAATTAGATGCATGAGAATGTTACCAATCAAATCAAAAATCAATAAATTGAAATTGCACCAAAATACGACAACAGAATATAAGCAGAGCTTGTCCATGCAAAAGTAATTCTGGGTAGTTGCTATGGCACTGCTATGCGGTTGCTAAAGAACTGTGGCTGGTCACTAAGGTGTTTTTGACTCTGGACTGTATAAAGAATAGCTTAAGTTAGTAGCAAATAAATAAATGGAATAAACCTTCTAGCTCTTAATGGATGTAGCTAAGCACATCTTTAAGAAAGAAAATCCAAACATTAAAAAAAAAATACATATATAGGTAAAATGTAATACTCTTGCTCAGTGCGTGTCTGTTACAACATGGACTAATATTAGGTTGGTCTATTGGTTTTTAGTACATTGGGTTTCATACCGAACACTCCGTCTAAAAGCAGTACCAAGTTTCAGAGAAATGACAGAAACCTTAAGCAAACACTTTTGTGTTAAATAAAGTGCAGCTGACTCAAGACAAAGTCAGTGTAGCTCTTTCAGTGTGAGTGACAGGGAGGGCTGGACGCTATTTTCTGCTTCCTCGGTCATTCCACACTAGAACGCCATTTTCTAAACGGAAGAAGATTTCACCTTCTAGATCTTTATCTATTTGTCTAGCGAGCCCTTAAGAAAATACTACACATCTGATCGGTCTTTTTTTTTTTCATGTCTCAAGTCACATGACTATGAGCCAAAATAATCAGTGATTTATACAAAGAACGTACTCCCATTGACAACTGGTTATCAGGTTCTTTCAAATAGAGATTAAATTAATTGTTGGTTCTGTGCTGCTCAAGAGCAACCATAAATATATCAATTTCTCCATCTAGACCACTGCAGCCCAGGAACTTTGAGGTTTGTGTCTACATAAAGGTCAATTTTGGAGTTCCAAAGATCTAAAAGTCACCTGTTGTCATCTGTGAAGATCTCAGCTGTGCAACTCAGCTGGGCAACAAGACCTAGACTTACATATTCTACACACTTTGGACAAATTCAAGGTTCAAGGTTTCTTTATTAATACCTGAAGGTAAATTTGTTGTGCAGACAGGTAATTGGCAAGATGCTCCTTGTTGCCATGATCTGGTTAGGTTGTTTTTACACACTGTGTGTGATAATGTCATATTTAACACTGAACTCTTGAGAAACTCTACAAAGAAAGTTGCAGAACTGGCATGACTTTGCAAATTTCAAACCTGGCCTATATATTACACAGTCCCAATTTGACTACAAACACCGTTTGGTTGCGTTTGGCCCCTGAACAACCTTTTCCAACCGCTTTGAGGTCAAAGTATGATGCCACTGTTCTTTTGACACGCAGCTTCCTGACAACACCGTCAAAAAATGCCTTAACACAGTGCACTAGTGCTAGGCAAGAGGTGCCATCTCAGCAGCAATGTGGCGCATGTTGGGCCTTGTTGAGTTTATCTTGAAGCTAAATGTCAGGAGCTGCCCAGCCCCCCAAGCCGAGAGAGTGTGTGACAGTGACCGGAGCCAGAGAGAGAGAGGGAGAAAGAGAAAGACAGTGTTAAAGAGCGAGAGAAAGCTTCATGCGACTGCAGTGTCAGCACTGCAGCCTTTGTGCAAAACAATGGTGAAGCTTGTTTTCTTTAACGCCGCACGGGGCCATGTGACGAAGGCTCATTCAGGGGGCTGTGGCATCCAGACATTTGTTTGTCACAGCAGAGGGCTCACAACACTGCAAACACATGCATGCATGTCACAAAAAGACACACGTTCACCCACACGCATACGCACACACTGTGGAATCCTCCACGGATTACATAATGACACTGCACGCCTGCCAGATTTTTAATATGCCTTCTGATCTTACAGAAGATTGTCAAGCTGCTCTGTAAACTGTTGTTTCTTTGTCTTTACACACTACACTACTGTTCAAAAGTTAAGAAATTAACTTTTACCATTCAGCAAGAATGCATTAAATAAAATTTAAAAAAGTGACTGTAAATACGTATATAATTTTGCAAAAGATTTCATTTAAAAAAAATTTTTTTTTACTTTCTATTCAAAGAATCCTGAAAAAAATTTTTTTTTTTTAAATATTAAGCAGCACAACTATTTTCAACATTGATAATAATAAGATTTTTTTTCTTGAGCAGCTAATCAGCTATTAGAATGATTTCTGAAGGATCATGTGACACTAAAAAATGGAGTTGTGGATGCTGAAAATTCAGATTTGCCAAGACAGGAATAAATCACATTTTAAAATATATTAAACAGAAAACAGCAAGTTTAAAATAATAAATACAGTAATATGAAATTATAATATAAAATAAAGCAGCCTTGGTGAGCTTGAGAGGCCTCTATCGAAAACAATTTTTTTTTTTTAAAGAAAAGAAAAAAAGACCAACCTCAAACTTTTGAACGGCAAACTTGCATGAGCCGGTAATAGGCACAGTTACAAAAGTAATAAACTCATAAATAGACAATTCTATTATCATTTACTCACCCTCATGTCATTCCATGCCTGTATTTTCTTTTTTCCGGAAACATAAAATAAGAAGTGAGATCCGAGATGTTCATTTCCATATACAGTAAAAATTAACTTAAATGATTTTAGCAAATGGCTGCAATATAACAAAGAGTGAAAAATTTAAGGGGGTCTGAATACTTTCCGTACCCACTGTACATGGTGATTTTTAATGCCAAGCACCAAAATGGCAAAAGAAGCACTATAAAAATATCACAAAACAGACTCGTAATCTATACTTCAAATCTTCTGAACCTATTCAATAATTCTGTGTGTGGAACAGAATTTAAGTTATACACAGAAAAGACACAAAAGATCCCATTGTATAAGGTGTCAATGCTTAAATACGCTAGTTTTGCAGTTCACTTTTAGCAAATAACTACTTAAATGTCTTTTCATCACATAAAGCCATCATATGGCTTCAAAAGACTTGGAATATAGCGCAATCATTAAGATGCTTTTATAGTGCTTTTTTGTCCTTTTTGGAGCTTGGCAATATAAAAATGATCCACTTTAGTTGTATGGAAAAGAACATCTCAGACATCTCATGCTGCTTTCCAATCTCTTTTTGCATTTTACTGAAGAAAAAAAATATACAGGAACAATAAGTGGCTGAGTAAATTGGTATATTTTTGTTTGGGTAAACTACCCCTGGTTGGTTTCGTTTTCATACAGAAATGGTCAACAGGGAATTTATAAGGACATCATCACTTGGCAGCAGGACTCTAGAGACTCTGGATCCAATGCAGGATGCCTTATAGGGCTTGACAGTGGAGAAACAGTGAGAGAGCGAGAGCTGAAAAAGGAGGAGAAATGAACAGACACGATGGAGAGGTGAGAGAACGGTACGTGTCTCTGTGTTGTGAGTGTGACAGGATGCCCAATCAGTGAGCAAAATAAAACCGCAACGTGCAAGTTTGTAGTCGGACTGTTGGGTTGGCGTGAAGAGGGATCAACAATGGCACACAAAACAAAACGGCACTCACTCCAATAACAAGACACCAGAAAACACAAAAAAGTGAAAGAAATAAAATAAAATAATGATCAAAAACACAAGCTCCAGCAATAAAAAAAAATAAAAAGTGAAGAAAATAAAAGGAAGCAAAGTAAAATCACACTTTGCTCAGTGGCAAAGTTATCACTCCTCCACAACACGGAAATTCAGCACCCCAAACTAGCCTTTTTTCCATTAAATTAAAAAAAGCACACAGTTAAGCTATCAACACCACTTCATAACTGTAAAAAGGCACACACAGCTCTATGTACTATTAAAAGTGAAAGTCCAAACCAAAATAAAACCAACATACATGCATCTGTAATCACCATTTTCGAGCTTGTTTGTGTGTGTTTGAGTCTACAGGTACTGTAGCTACAGATCTGCACAAAGCTCTCAGAGCTATTCCTCAAACCACCAGCTATCTTAACCCAAATCGAGCCTGTCGGACCAGAGAAAGATAGACAACATTGAGTCAGGCTATAGTGTCCAGTGTAAAAGATCTTCTTTCCCTCTCTCTCTCTCTCTCTCTCTCACACACACACACACACACACACACACACACACACACGTAAACACTCTCAACATCAATCAAAGTATTAAATAAGATTCAGTAATTATGAATAAGCATTTGAACATCATGTCTTCCCTATTATCAATGTATAAAAAACCTTTTGTTCATGTGATTATGAACTCTGTGAGTTCATAATCTGGTCCTTAAACTGGTTTGATGTTTAAAACTACCACTGAACACCTACATAATCAATTTTTTCACAGTTCTAGGTGTTACTGTTACTCACCCATATGGTCTTTGGATGAAAGCAGGGTGAACCTGAGGGACACCGAAAGTAAAGCCTGCACACAAAAGCATTAAATAGCATGTTAACATTGCTCTTATCATTTTTACAAAACGACAAATGTTATAATCCCAACTAAATCTGCTAAAGATAAAGATTGGTGGAACTGCTGTTTTGAACAAGTTTGCCAAGTCAGTGGGACTGTACACATGAAGTACAATAGCTTACAGTCAATCACATCATTACATCTCTAATCTCCTTTACAGTTACTGTTTACCATTAATTAAGCCCTGAAAACCTTAGGTAAACATCAGTGCATGTACAAAGAAAGAAACTACACAACTGAAAAATGCCAATGCTTTTGCAGGAAAATAAATCTATCTGCGCTTTGTCACCCAAACCTTGTTGGTCATCCTTAGTCATTGTGTCAATATATAAAAGAGCGATGCAGTTGTTAACCAATGGCTTCCACTCATGAACATTATCTTCTTTGCTCTTCATAGCAACACATAGAAGCCTCACCTGGCTGCATCACCCGTGGCTTGGCTCCGAGATAAGCCAGGTTAACGTTGGCTTTCCTGCCATCGATGATGGGGTTGGGGTCCTTACAAGCTCTGTCTGCAGCAGAGCGGTCTGCCATAGTCACCTAGTTTAAAATAGAGAAGTGTGGTGCATGAGAGATACAGAAGCAACAAATGCTCTAAAAACTAAAGGGATATTCTAATTCTGGCAACATAAATATATATATATATATCCAAGCATCAATGACCCTATTCGGTACTAAATAGCCAGAGAAAGCCATTGCAGACTTCACATAATTGCTTTAAACACCCTCATGACCTCTGCCCCAAATGAGGCTTTAAACACAAGATGGTGTGCTTTACTTGGTGTTTACTTATTTCTAAGATGTCTGGTCAACAAAATCATTAAAGACATTTAGGTCACTCAAGGTTTTCTATGTCTAATGTTGGATATTCTCGTGAAGCAGGCAACAGGTTTATTATGAAATCCACTTAGGGTCCCTTAACTGCTGCTGTGTGGACTGTCAAAACTTTACAAGTTGGCTTGTTTACTCAGTCGCTGAGGAACTCTTATCGGGGTGCTTCTAGTCAAACTCGACAGCTGAGCCAACAAGGCCCTGTTTAAGACTTCAGCTGTGCACTTTATTCGATCAGGAATATTCTGATTAACATGTGGCTTAAATGTACACTCCGTGTATTTTAGATTTAAAGGGGCCGTTTACTCAAAAATTATTACCCGCATAAATGTCTTAGAATACAAAAGGAGATGACGGTCTCAGTCAGAGTTCACTTTCCTTATGTCTTTTCTTACATAAAATGAAAGTGAATAGGGACTGAGATATTCAGCCTAAGATTTCGTTTGTGTTCGCCAGGACAACATGAGGGTGGGTTAATGGGAGTTAACTGGGGTGAACTGTCCCTTTTACAGCACAGGTTTCAATATCAACCAGTAAAAGAAATGCAAGCAGATAGTGTAAAACAATTGTAAAAGTTTGAAAGGTTTAGCGGCCACTTACTAAAGATATGAGTCGTCAAGCACGCGCGTTACGCAGAAACAAAGTGCGTTTGATTATAAAAGTCGCCTGCATTAGATCTGGTGAGTTGCAATTTAAGTGTGTTGTGTCACGCTGTCACACAGCCGTGGCGCAAAATGTTTGCTTCAAAGTTTACGTTTGACAGCCTCTAACGTCATAGTGGGAATACTTACAAATCCATAACCCCTGGACTTTCCAGTCTGTCTGTCGGTAATCACCACCGCTTCTTCTATTTCGCCAAACACTTCAAAATATTTCCTTAGACTGGAATCCGTCGTATGATACGGAAGACCACCGACAAATATCTTGGTATAAGTGGTGTCCTTTTGGGTGGTATGCATCCTCACAAAAATGCTCAAGTGCAAAAAAAAAATAAAAAAATGTCGATAGTGCAATTTAGGACTGATAATGACCGTACCACCCCGTTAATATTCCGTTAAAATATTCACTAGAAGTTACAAAAAGCGATTGCTGAGAAATATAAAACGCACGCTCGCAGATGGGTTTAATGTCAGAGGTAGATTAATGTGGTAAATAGCCTAATGTGGAGCGGATTGAGCCAAGGATCATCAGGTGGGTCAAACTCCTCTTCCAAACTGACGTGACTTCTAAAAAGTGCGTGTGACCCATTCCTAAAAGCACCCGGTTAAACCACACCCAGATCACTCTGAGGGAGGTACGAGCACGCTTGACCCCACGCCCACTACACGCGCTGAACAACAGCTGGACGGCGCACAACGGGCATCTGTGTGCCTTTGTTCAAGAACTGTAGACATTTCACACAGTTGTTGTTTTAGTAAATGCATGTCAATTTGTGTATGATAGGAAAACAATACTCCAAACGCCACACTTTTCTAACAGTAAGCTTGCTCATAAAAAACAGATTAAACCAAACATGTGATTTTATGGTTTTAACTGGTCTCCCAGCCTTGCCAAGCTGGTCAGCAAGCTGGTCTCCCAGCCAGACCAGCTGAAAAAATGTTCTAAAACTCTAGAAGGTCAGCCGAATACTGCCTGAGATCCCTATAAAACCAGCCTACAGACCCGGCTGGAAGACCAGCAAACTGTGCTGGGTTAAACCAGATTATGCTGGTTTAAACTGTCCCCCCCCCCCCCCCATATTTGTGGCTTCCCTTTTGCCTGAAGCCACAAATATGGCTTCAGGCAAAAACAAAACATGACAGCGCAGATCTGTTACAAATAAACTTAATTGCTAAATTCAAAAAGGCAGACAAGCAATATGGCTGACACAAATTGGGTTAACTCCATATGACCCAATGCATAAGAAAAGAACAAAAGAATGACTTTATACATTTAAAAAAAAAAAAAGTAATTTGTAGCATTTTTGTCAATTGTTTTTATTTATTCTTAAAAAATATATATAAATAAATATATATAATTTATTTAGGATTTAAAATGTATTTTATCCTCTTTTGGCCCCTTCAGGACATAGTGTTGATGACACTAATCAAGGGTGAGCTTGATATAAATATAGCATTTTAACATATCTTTTTATGGCAAAATGGCAAATAGAAAATATGGCTGAATCAAAAACTCAGTATGGCCCATGGAATCTATCGAGATTTCACGAATTTAGAAAAATTCAAGCAAAATGCTGCTAACAAAAATGTTTCCACACACCTTCTGCACTTGGTCACTAATAATAGACATAGCTAGCTGTAGATAAGCACAGAAACAAACCAATCATATCTTATTAGGCTGATCTTGTCCATTGGGACAACTTGGCAGGTGGTGGGTAAGAGATAAAAGAGTTCTTCAGGTGAGGACTCAAAAACAGAGGAGCATACACAGCTGTGCTGGAGAATGGACACGTTTCAAATGCTCTCTCTCATTGAAACTAAAAACAGAGTGAGTGTCTGGACATGTTATCTGCATCCCTCAATGAGTATCTGCAGCATAAAAGCACTCATTTTGTGTAGTCAACACCTTTCATTTCTTTTTACACTTTTTTTGAAATTTGAACATTTTTTATCAACATTTTAATAAATATAATATATATATATTTCTATTTATTTTGTTCAGTGGTCACCATTTGATTAGAATTATTTCACCGTCTTTAATACATTTTTAGCATTTTTGTAACATGAATTTGTAGAAATATGCAAATGTCTCTACTTCATACTGCTATTTATTGCAACATCAAATTAAAATCAGTTAATAATGAATTAAACGTATAGTATAGCATTCTAACGTTTCTTTGACATGTGAAAGGCGCATCTTTACAACAATCACCGACAATTACAGCTGCTGATGTCAGACCATCCCGATCTCTTTTAGGACAAAAAGAACAGACTATTTTCTAGGTCTCCATATAATTGGGAGGAACGTGATATGTCACCAGGTAAATTATTAAACAGCCTTTTCATTTAGACCATACAACGTCCAAAGCACTTGGGTGATGGAGTTTTTGTGGAAGCTTGCAACCCGAGAACTAGCCTGTGTGGTGTGACCCGCCAAGCCATGTGGAGATCCTGACGCCCGTGGATGGATAACTGAGGCTTTATATAAAAAAATGTCAGGTAGGAACTCGATCGAGAGCATCCATGAGTCAACTCATTTATTCATGCCGGGCCACACGCTCATTAAGCTGCGAGTGGAGGCGCTGCAAGGGAGATGGCTTTGTGTTTCAGCACAGCTACAAAAGGAGGCCTATCTTCTTTCAGGAGCTTGTCTACATTTACCTACAAGACATTGACTTAATCGTTTTTCCTGTACAGTTTTATGGGCACCCACTGCATAACTTGATTGGCAATCAATTTCATAAACTTTCCATCGGAAGGAATATTCTGGGTTCAATAGACAAAGCTAAATTGACAGCATTTGTGAAATAATGTTGATTTCCACCGAAACAATTTTGACTCGTCCCTTTTTTTCTTAAAAAAAGCAAAAACCAAAGGTTCTGCAAGGTATTTACAATAGAAGTCAAAGGAGCCAATTTTAAGGATTTAAAAGCAGAAATTTGAAGCTCATACTTTTATAACTGACATTCATTTTTATGTTAAAACTTTGAACTTGGTAAAATTGGTATTGTCATTTTTACAGTTGTTTAAGTGTTTTAGGTGTTATGTTGTCATGGCAGCGAAGTTGTAAAATTGGATATAACTTTACATAGAAAATTTTTACGTGTTTTTCCACAGTAAAATCATGTTTACACCAGTGTTTTTTTTATAGTTTTTTTGTTGATATTTTGAATTAGATTTTGTTTTTATTTTCTGCTTTCAAAGTTTCAGTAATTTTGTCATTTTTATTAGTAGGTTTATAGGTATATAGGTTATATAAGTTTTATTAATATTTCAGTTTTAGTTTAGTTATTTTAGTACATCAAGTTAAACTAAATGAAAATGAGAAATGTTGCCTTGGAAACAAGCTGAAATAAAATAAGTTTAAGTTTTTTTTATATTTTATTTTATTTCAGATAAATTATTTTAAGTAATGAACATGTTTTTAATAGTATTAATATTTCAGTTTTAGTTTAGTTATTTTAGTACATCAAGTTAAACTAAATGAAAATGAGAAATGTTGCCTTGGAAACTAGCTGAAATAAAATAAGTTTAAGTTTTTTTATATTTTATTTTATTTCAGATAAATTATTTTAAGTAATGAACATGTTTTTAATAGCTTTAGTTTACTATAATAACCCTGGTTAACACACATACAATTCTATTGATTCAATTCCATTTTAAATGCCATTAAAATTTCTTTTTTACACCGAATAGTACTGTTGATTTAGCTTAACTTGAACCCTTAATCTTGAATCCAGAATATTCCATAAAGTTAATGGATATAACCTGTCTTGTTAGTTCTTCTCCTTTTCAAGTTGGGGTTACACTGACGGAATAGTTTATAATAGACCTAATGCTGATTTTGTAGGGCAAACAAAAAGAACAAGAGACTACCGAGAGATTTTGGAGAGCCCTCAACACAATCCACCTGTCAAACACAGTCACTCACTCACACAAACACACATTTAAGGCCTTCAGAGGTCATTGTTCTAGCGGACAGCTGAACGGCTTTGAAAGCCACACACACATACAAGTCGTAAAAGGTTAGGGTTGAAAATTCTATAACCGTATGCTTCGTTTATTTGGATAAAGTCAGGTGAAATCTAGTTGCGCGGCACATATGTTTTAGTGTTTGAGTCTGTGATGCTAATTTTCATATGGAATCATAAAAGCCTGTCTGACAAGAGCCAGTTTGAATAGTGAGGCATTACTGCTTTGATAGAGGGTGCATTTTCAAATGTAACAGGTGGGACCTGTCGGAATGTCAGTGCAGGCAGACAAATCACTGGCAGCTGTAACAGCACACACACACACACACACACACGACATGTTTTTAAAGTGATCTAGTTTTATATAATTAGCAAATTGCAAGAGGCCTAGTTACTTAAGACAGTTACACCATCATACTTACAAAGAGATAACATGCAAAGAAAACAGCAGAGAGCCATCTCAGATTTCCACTGTTTCCAAGACAGAAAACAATTTCCCATTTCAGCCTACTACATAAACTAAGTAGCGCCACCTTGTGGACAGCCATTTTACCTTCATTGGAAGGTACATAATTGCAACTGAGTGTTTAAAAGAATATACTGATTTTTGGACAAAATATCTCACAGATTATTCTAATAACTGATTGCATATAAAAGTAGTTTATATGATAAACTGTACATAAAAAGTTTGGGGTTAGTAAAAAATTTATACTTTCATTCAGCAAGGATGCATTAAATTGATCAAAAGTCACAGTACAGACATTTATAAATTAATGTTACAAAAGATTTCTATTTCAAGTAAATGCTGTTCTTTTGAAATTTCTATTCATCTAAGAATCCTGGGGGAAATGTATCATGACTTCCACATGAAGATTAAGCAGCATAACTGTTTTCAACGTGGATAATAATAATAGAAGATGTTACTTGAGCAAAAAAATCTGCATATTAGATATATTTCTATTTTTACTGTATTTTTGATCAAATAAATGCAGCCTTGGTGAGTACAACAGACTTTTATACAAAAACATTTAAAAATCTTACTTGCCCCAAACTTTTGAATGGTGTATATCGTACAAGAATAATGTTCTTAAGATTCAGAGCATATGAGCACTGAAAGAAATATCTCATTGGCAACTAACTCATACATATAGATCATGCTGAATTGTTAACCCTTCTAATCATTGTTCTGCTACCTACATAATGCATCAACCTGTTTACACTTATTAGGCACATATTTCCATTTCTTTTTCTATATAATAATGTAAAACCCAAGCTCAGAATTTGATCTGAGCCATACCCTGTATTAAAATAAACAAGATTAATAACGTGAATAACATGTAAAGTGCATGTGCAACTCTAAGAATGTACATTAGGAAACATCACTAGATCAAGCTGCTTCTGTATGTATGGAGGCAGGTTATCCTGCATGTGTCATTCTGAAACACACATAAGCAGCAGGTTTAAAATCCCTCATCTTTGTCTTCAGTCTGTTGGAAGGTGGAGTCATTTTCCAGTTCTGGGGAATCAGTAAGCCTTTGGTCCTCAGACTCTCCATTGATTGGCATCTGTAGCTGTTTGGTTCTGGTTGGGACAGGAAGCTGTTCAGAATGGAGCAGTTCCGTGAGGTCGAGTTCCCGCTCCGCGGTCACTGGGGCAGCGACACGCGGCCGCGCTGATTTAATCCTCAACCTGTGTTTCAGGTCCTCCTCTTTCTCCTAAAACAGATGTTTTAGCCATATATCATAACGTTGTGCCACATACTTATGCTAATACAATCTAATTGCAGCTCAACAAACAATTAGATCAAATACAGTGTGCTGAATATTAGTTAAGAGATTTTAAATGCATTAAAAGTGAATGAATGATAAATGTCATTTGGTTCTGCTTTACCTTTCTCCTCTCCTCCACTTGTCTCATCTTCATCTCAATGTCTTCCTTTCTGGTGACTTCTTGTTCTTTGCTAATTTTCAGTGACTCTAGCCGAGCGGGTGGTCTTCTCCTTGGCTTCCCAAATTCATCCATCTAACAGACATTATAAATGTTTGTTGAAAGTATTGTGCATACACACACAATATGAAAGTTCAATTACAGATTTTTTCTTGTCTTGTCTTGTAATCAAGCGGTTTATTTTGGAAAAATTATCAGCTAAAATATATGATCACACATATTACATGGCAGTGTACCAAATAAGTAAATAAATATGTCATATGTAGTTCTTAATGAGGCTAGATGGCATAACATGGATGAAAACGAGGCTGTGAGGGATAGACTTACAGTATTTACAATGGCACATGTAATAGATCATGTATTTTTCACAACTCACAACTTTCTAAACTCTTATGACGTTTTTGTCTACTGAAATGTATTTATTTTTTCAGAAAAACAGTTGTTCTTGTATGTTGTTAAACATTAGTTTAATCCAATAAACACTGTACGTCTTTCTCTCAAAGGTCTATTGATTTAGGTTAAAATTATTTCATTTTGTGAAAAAACACAAGACATGGAACTAGTATAAGAGTTGGTTGCCAGTAACAATGGTCAAATACACAGTTTAGAGCTCATTACACAAAAAGATTTGACTGCAGAAAGTCACAACTGACCAATCAGGTTCAAGTATTTTAGAGAGTCTTGCAATAATAAAGACTATTCCAGTAAGGATTATAGGCATGCAAAATATTCTTCACTGTAAGAAAAACATCTGAAGAAAAAGGTTTCGGGTATTTCCTGTAACCCTAAAACTCAACACAACGCAATGCGTAATTCAAAATACAGGTTAAACACCTGTGAACAATCAATAAGAAATATTCCTTCATATTAACACTCTGCCCTGCTTTTACAGACTTTTCTTAGAGTGTTGTTTAATGTGGGAAAATGTAATATTTGAGAAATTATAGCAGCATTATTTAACACTTTTTATATTTCAAGATTTACACTTTTCAGCCCTCACCATGATGTTGTAGGCTTCCCCACTTCCTCCGTGTCTTGGCTGAGCAGGAATGATTCCTTGAACAAGCAGTTGCTCCAGGATCTCACCGGACTCAGGCCTCTCTTCAGTTTGCTGGGCCAGTCCAGGACTCTGGCCTAGATTTCACACAACGTGTAGGTCAAAATAACTATTAGACTTAGTTCATTTCCTACATTCTATTTTATATTTTTTATTCAATTTCAGCTTTCCTCTGAAAGAACTCAAAGTTGGTCAGCAGTTTTTGGTTCATTTAAAGTGAAACAACATCAAGCTGTTCTAAGAATTTCTATCTAACCTTGTAGCGGTGGCAGGACTCTAGGTACAGATCCAGGCAGAACCGATGGCTCTGCTGCTTCCAGACTGACCCCGCTATCTGTGGTCATTTTGGACACTGCAGAGTCACCTCGAGAGCCTCCCTGAGCCACAACAAAGTCCAGAGTTTCGGTCTACAAAATAAAAGCAAAGTAAGTCAGATAGAAGTCTGCATATAACAGAACACTTGACTGCCTAAATTGTTTGCTTGTCTTGTATTGTGTCTTGACCTAGTTTACCTGGTCTGCTGGCTGGTTTTTGAAGGATTTGGGAATGGGAAACCAGTTGAAATCAGCTAAAACCAGCTTAAGCATTTCATTTTGTTTAATTATTCATCTAATTCACCTAATATAGACTATTAAATATCACAGTTGAGGGAACAACAGATATCTTCATCAGTTTCCTCATATGTTTCAACATATTATAACCACTACCAACTCGCTAATATTCAGTTTTTTAATTCATATTTTACATCATTATAAATCGAATAACAAAAAGACTACAGCTGACCTCATTTCCGTTCAGACTGCTCGGTTTTACGGGTTCAACCACCGTGATTTTGGAGCTCCCACAGCCCATGTTTATTGCTCAGGACAGCGCAAGCTTTCAATGCGGCTCCGGAACTACTTGATCTGTGTAAAGTTCTCAAACACTGTCGCATTCCAACACATGATCTAAGATCTCGCAACCATCGTCGTCATGGACTCTCTGTGTTGCTACGATTCGTTGCTACAATAAATCTGACCCCTTTCCAGAGGTCACGTAACCTGTTATGTTGCCTTGGCTCTACGCTAGTCAATAATAAAACACGGGGTTCTACTGGTAATTTATTATTCGAATAAAAGTGGCATCAACAGATTTCAGTTAATTAGTCACTAGTTTATTTCATTAGAATTAAAAAAACTGACACCAAACACTGTTTTCTTACTATTGGCAACCAAGCTAACTTTTAATTTAATTGTAATTATTATTAATATTATTAAATCTGTCTATATAAAAGTAGCAAAGTGTAAGGTTTCTGTGTGGTTAAATGTTTCCAACACAGAGATGGAAAAAAAAGAATATCTGTTTACATATTAAGCCTAATCAGTTTCCCTGTGGTCAGTTTTCTGTGGATCCCTTAGGCGGCCTGGGAGCCAGTTAGATGTAATTGTGCAACATAATGGGCCATAATAACCCCAATGGACATGCAGCTCACATGCAGGCAGTGTTTTTATTTCATTTTTATTTGCCTCATTAAATCTCGGACTCTGACTGATTTATCACTCATTCATGCTCAGGTTTTCCACTATTACACAGATCATTTTTCCCATTGCTAGGCCTTCACGTGGTCTTGAACAATAAACAAGTCACTATAAGGTTACCATAAAGTTATCCCACAGAACCCTTTTCAAAATCACATGTGTAGAGCCATATCCTGCGTGTGGGTAACTGTTCTTTAAACTGTATCAACAAATCAAGTTTATTTTAATGTTCTTTTTTGTCTTCTCTTATTGATGTCTTTCTTCCAAATGATCATGTGTTGGCTAGATTTACTGGAAATTTACTGATGATGTGTTGGCTACATTTAATGACATACCTGTCATAAAACAATTGGCCATGGCTTGAAAGATCTCAATAACATATTATATGTCACCTAGACACCTTTCCTCAACTACAACCGTAAAAGATACCCAGCCCACCAAGTGGCACAATTATAGGTCTGGCTAATCAGACTACGTGGATTTTTTGCCAACACTCATCCAAAGATGTAATAAAATTGTAGCAAATCAAATCTAGATTTGATTAAAAAAACAAACAAATCCCCATTTATTCATATATATAAATATTATTGTCAAAGAAAATTGTGCAAATACATATAAATACATAATACATTATATGCAAAAATATAATACTACTTAAAAATTCCCCCCAAAATATATTATCTAAATAATAATAATAATAAAAAGGGAACAGATCTGTTAGCTTGCATATTTATTATGCGGACTAAAATATGACTGTAGCCCTAAGCATTAAATGGAAAGAAAGAAAGAAAGAAAGGCTTTAGATTCAGATTAGATTAAACTGATTTTAGATCGGACTGAATTAGATGAAGAACAACAGAGAACATTTCCAAAGTGATCTTCGCTTCGCATTCAGACCAGAAGATGGTAGCATCGCTCATCTTTCCTCCAGTCAACACCCACATTTCAGCTTAAATAGTTTAAATGGAATGAAGAGGTTTTGTTACAATGTTGCCAACGCAGATCAGGTTAGCAAATGCTTTAAATTATTTGAAAAACTCATAAAAAATATATATTTTTAAACTTCACGAGTTTTTCAATGCCACTTTGAGTTATGATAACACAGTGTTTATACACAACCTCGGGGGACAACTTTAAATGGTTGATTGTATTGATAATACTATTTTAAAAGTTTTTTTTTTCTATTTTAAAACCTTCAATGTATTTTTGAATGACATAATGACTGTTAATGTGATATATTCACTTATAGTTAACTAAAACCATAAAAAAAAATCGTTTCTTGAAATAAAAGAAACCTTAACTGAAATGAAAAAAACACACTAGTTGTCAAGAGCAAGGCAGCATTTCTCATTTTTATTTATTTCAACTTTATTTTCTGAAAAAAAGCAAAAACTATATCATATTTAAAAAAAAAAAACAACGCAGATCAGGTTAGCAAATGCTTTAAATTATTTGAAAAACTCATAAAAAATATATTTTTTTAAACTTCACGAGTTTTTCAATGCCACTTTGAGTTATGATAACACAGTGTTTATACACAACCTCGGGGGACAACTTTAAATTGTTGATTATATTGATAATACTATTTTAAAAGTTTTTTTTTTTCTATTTTAAAACGTTCAATGTATTTTTGAATGACATAATGACTGTTAATGTGATGTATTCACTTATAGTTAACTAAAACCATAAAAAAAATCGTTTCTTGAAATAAAATAAACCTTAACTGAAATGAAAAAAACACACTAGTTGTCAAGAGCAAGGCAGCATTTCTCATTTTTATTTATTTCAACTTAATTTTCTGAAAAAAAGCAAAAACTATATCATATTTAAAAAAAAAACACAAACTAACAAAAATGACAAAAAAACAACACAATTAGGTACTAAAACGAAAATGCAAAATATAAATAATAAAAACTAACACCCCAAAAATCTGGTGACATTGTGAAAGGTTAGGGTTCTGTGACGTAGTCATGGTTCTGATATGTTATCTGTACCTCATGTTTTAATTTTGGCAGGGATGATGGTGATTCTGATAATAACCTGCGTGTGGGTCTACTGCTGGTTGGCTCTTTCTTTCTTGTTATCAGTGTTCTTGCCTTCCCCAACGGTACAGTCATTGTTCAATTGCTTCTCAGTTAGGGCTGGACAATAATTCAATATCAATATGTATCGCGATATAATTCTTTTCAATAACGGTGATATGATTTTTAAACACATTTCCGATATTTCGATATACATTACCAGTGTTTCCCATGCATTGATTTATTTGTGGCGTTTGACTTCGTAGAATAAACGTGAGCACTGACGCGGCGCGGGTGCTTTATATGAATGAATCTCTGAAGGGAACCGAGTGTCTTCAGAAAAGTTTGGATGACATATTAATTTTTATCTGATAAATTAGCGTTTACTTGAGCGGAGCTGCTTTGATTACAGCTATTACCAGGGAAACTGCTAGTTTTATCGCTCTAAAAGCGCCTCCTGCTGGCAGAGAATGAATTAGCATTTTCAATAAGCCCGACTCCAGTAACATTTCCAGTTTTTGTTGTTGTTCAATTTTGTTGTTTTCTGCAGCGACTCGGAGCACTTTTCATACCCTTTATTTCTGGCTGATGCACATTTCTTTCAATCTCTAAGAATAATCAGCCTACACTACCAGTCTAAAGTTTTTGAACAGTAAGCATTATATGAGCTGATGCCAGATGCATTTGCTGAGATTATCACTAATTCACAATACAGCCTTGAGCAGTACTGAACAGTGGAAACCGCCTGGATTGTTATATAGTGCATACCACCGCTTATTGCTTTATATTTCTCTCTACTCTCTCTTTCTTCCTCATTCAGTTGTTCTTCATGCACCTCCTGCCAAACTTTGCAGAGTGCTGGTGGGATCAAGTCATTCTTGACATCCTGTTGTGCAATGGAGGGGGCATTTGGCTTGGCATGACTATGTGTCACTTTTTAGAGATGCGTACCTACCACTGGGCCAGTATCAAGTAAGCTCTTTTTACGATTAATCTGTGGCTGTTCCCCATGAAGCCAACATTAGTTATCTGTGCTAACTCCAAACCTGTTTTGCGCTACATTCTTGTTGAATAATCTGATCCAGGGTTTTTAGGTCACTGAGGTAGTGTACAAGGATGTTCATGTGTCTAGGATTATTGTAAACGGGTCATTTGTGTGTTTTGTATGTGTTCAGGGATATCCACACAACCACAGGCAAGCTGAAGCGGGCTGTTTTGCAGTTCACTCCGGCCAGCTGGACGTATGTGCGCTGGTTTGACCCCAAATCCTCTTTTCAGAGGGTGGCTGGAATCTACCTCTTCATGATAATATGGCAGGTGTGTGATGCTATAGAAATGTACTTGATGGTGATTGTGATCTAAAACATGAGTAGTATGGAAAGCCTTTCAGTTTATGCTACATTCAGGTTTAGTATGTCACGTATGAACCGAACCAACAGTGCGAAACTTTACTTTAGCCATGACTTTCCAAGTTGGCTGCATTTAAGTTATAGTCACAGTGAAAAAATGAGTGTTGATGATAATTAAGATTTCATTATGATTACATTATGTACTTTTAATGAGAACCTTAATAATCTAGCTTGACAGAAAATACTTGTTTAGCCAGTTTATGATGACAAAACTGCATAAAAAGATTCCAATCAAAGTGCGCACATCCAACCGGCCAAAAGCTCAATGCAGGTGCTCAACCACAAAAATGTTCAAACAGGAAAATCATCAGGTCTGATGAAGAGCTTTTAGGCTCGAAACTTCACCTGTGGTGAGAACATAATTAAATACTTTTCTACTTTTGGAGCTGTGGTGTGCCATTTTAATATATTTTAATATATAATGTATTCCTGTGATGGCAAAGCTAAATTTCCAGCAGCTTTTACTCCAGTCTTCAGTGTCACATAATCCTTCAGAAATCATTCTATGTTGATTTGCTGCTCAAAAAATTTTTCTTATTATTATCATTGTTGAAAACATGATTCATACCTTTGCAGAAACCATGATACCATTTTTTCAGAATTATTTGGTGAATAGAAAGTTTAAAAGAAAAAGAACAATATTTATTTGAAATGGAAATCTTTTGTAACACTGTAAAAGTCTATACTGTCCCTTTTAATCAATGTTCAATGATCAATGTAATGTGTCCTTTCTAAATAAAACTATTAATTTCTTTAAAAAAAAAATCTTAATGACCCCAAACTTTTGAACGCTAGTGTAGATAAGGCATCAGTTATACACCTAATGTGCCCTTTGACCTAAAAAAAAATCTTCTGTTTAATTGAAAAACAGAGCAAGAAATATGAAATTGGTCAATACATTCAGATGGGCTTGAACAAACAGTAGCAGACCACAGATTTAGACTTTATGTATCTTTGTGTTTTCACTCACTTTTGTCCTGTTTCTTTGCTCTCCAAACAGCTCACTGAATTGAACACGTTTTTCCTGAAGCATATCTTCGTATTCCAGGCCTCTCATCCTCTCAGCTGGTGTCGGATCCTCTTCATTGGGATCATCACTGCCCCTGCAGTGCGGTACTGTCCAATTACCCTCTTCCGTGTTCCAGCGTAATCCCTTGAAACATACCTTTCTTTGTAGTGGCACATCTCACCCGACCAAACAATATTAAGACATTTCACTTTATTTTTGCTCTGGTCTTGTTTTGCTACTCTAGAGATCAGGGCCCGGTTGCATGAAAGTCCTTAAGTAATTTGACTTAGGAGTATCCCTGAGGGGAAAAAATTCCCTGAGGTAAGGGATTTCTTTGGGAGCGTTGCAACAAACGTCTTAATTGTCACCCTTACCTAAGTGTTTATACTAAGCGTTTCACAGTAGTTTCTGACCACATGATGGAAAATTGACCAAATGTGAAAATTGACGCTGCAAACACGCAGGGTTGTAAATGTGAACAGGTGGATTGACAAGAAGATAATGCATTATAAAAATCTAAACAATTAAGACATGCATTACATTTATATTGTTATTTAATTAATGTAATAATTGATTAATAATAATTGTTTAAATTAATATAATCATTGATACAACTCATCAATTTTCTTTATATAAAACTTTTTGTTTTGTGAAAACTTGTAAGTCATGCTTTTTACAGTCATTTTACAGTTTAATATGTTACCATAGTCATTGTCCTACTGTGCTCATATAATATTTTATTTGTGGAGGTCTTAAAAAATATCTTAAGACTTACATTTGAGTTTAAAAATCCTGTAGATACTGAGTTTAAGATGACTTGAGGGAGCTGTTTTGGTCCCTTACATTTATTAAGGTGAAATGGCTACTAAGAACTTTGCAGCAACGCTTAAGGGAACACCTCGGTTTCCAAAGGGTGCCGCGACTAAAAAAAAGGTTGGGAAACACTGCTATAGATGACTAAATATCAGACATAAATATAAATTTTTTTATCATAATTTTCAACAGCATATATGTTGTTCTGGCATTTAAATATTTATTTAAAAAAATTGTGAAAGCTTTTGCTTGAAAGTTTGTTGGCTTATTTATATAAACAAAACAAAAAAAGACATTTTAAGTGTGGTTTAAGTGTCCTAATACTTTCCGGGGTGTTGCATTTATGAGTGTGCTTCTGTTCTTCCTTTTAGGGCCGTTGCTTTCCTGGAAGCTCTGGCTTGTATCAAATTTGGACAAGACTTGTTCTCTAAAACACAGGTTCCTTATGTTGTTCTTTGGCTTTTGTGTTTGGTGAGTGTTTTGGTTGAAATTTCCTTCATTTATAAATATTGTTTAAAAGTAGTATTACTATTGTTATATATTTATATGAATTTATACATAAGTATTTATCTATTTATATTTTTATATTATTATCTTTTAAAATGAAGTTTAGTTTTAGAGATGTGTTTACTGTTTTCCTTAACAGATAGTGAAACCTTAACAAATATCGGCTATGTTGCTGTACTGTGGCTATGATGCAACAGTTTATTATGTTCGTTTATACATCTGTAGTTTACACTGAGTGTTTACAGATTGGACCCTGTGTGTTTCTATAAACTAAATACAGTGGGATCCAAAAGTCTGAAACCACATTCAAAATCTAATTGAAAACAGTACAGAAATGTTGTATGGCATTTACAATTCTTCATTATTTAGTCCTTCACTAATAAAAAAAAAAAAGCAAATGACTTGATCATGTGCAAGCGAAATAAACCAGATACTAAGACATTCTGAAATTAATTTTCAGAATTTTGAATCCCACTGTATGTGTGGTGAAGTCTCATGCACACGTTCTCTCTCTCTCTTGCCACCTTCCAGGCTTTCATTACTTTTCTCTGTCTGTATGGAATGATTTGGTATGAGCAGAATTATGGGAAGAGACTGAAGGTAAAGGACCGTATTTATTCATCTGTTACAATAACTTGATATACTGAGAGATACTAAGATCCTTAATTAAATACTGTGGATTCTTCAACAAGAATATAAATCTAGTGCTGTCCACTGGTCATTCACAATCTGACAGCATTTACATTAGAATCATCCCGAGCAGAGAGCACAGAGAAAGTCACAATGAGGTGTTAATAATTTGCTCAGGTGTGAGTCTTTGTTGTTTTATCCTGGTTTGTGCTGTACTTGCATATCAAATATTGATACACTGATAAATCTCTTAACATTGACAGAACATTGCAGACTGTGACGACAGCACCCTTATTGACACGTATGACCACATTCTTGAAACTGCCAAAGGTAACATACAATCTGATTGGTTTTAGAGGGTTTCTCAAATGACATTAAATATCTAGAAGTTGAATGTTTTAAGGAGATTTCTCACACTATGCTCAGATTTATGACAGGGAATTTCCTTTCAGTATTTACATTTTCTACCCTATAGATTAAAATTAAAATAAAATAATTGTACTATAATATTAAGACCATATAAAGAACATCCTTATTTATTTACCCCTCGAATATCATTTAATCTGAATTTAACACCAAAACGTATATATTATTACATAATTACTACTATTAGCAGAGAAGAACTCCAGTAGTAATTCCACTTCATCACGGAGAAGAAAAGGAGGCTCTGGAAAAAAACAAAACAATCAATGGAACAAGCGGCAAGAAGTGACCACAGCTAGAGACTGATGATCTCTCAATGGACCACAAGGGGGGAAAGAAAGAATATGTCATAAGCTGTTGAAGAGAAGTTAAGTGGTTAGCTGGGTTATAGTGTGCAGACACAAGAAGTGGTTCTATAAACAGGACACATTCCAAACCACAAGCCTCTGTCTTTACTATATACACTAGTTTTTATTTTCATAGCACTTGGAAGGAAACAATGATTTGTGGTATGCCAGGATTACGGGAAATGACACAATGCACACTTTCCAGTGGCACTGATGTGGCTTTCATATTTAGGAATGTCGGAAGCGTCTGAGCCAGTGAATGTTTGCGATGGCCCTCCTAATGAAATGAGCTCAATGCTGCCAGGCTTTCTGTAAAACATGATGGGAGCGTTATTCAGCTCTGATTATTTCTTATTACCAGTATTGTTAATGCAGACCAAGCCCTGTCTTAAATGTTGCACATTTTTCTCCACTTGCCCTTTAATCAGTGAATGTTTTGTTGACACATACCTATGCATTGATCAGGGTAAGAAATGTTATGCATCATTTCATTGTGAGCTTAAAAGTGAGCTCTCCTTTTTTGAAAATCCTTTAAGCACTTGTTTTAATGTAGTATGATCTTGGCACAGCTGTTCCATTATCACAACATTTACAGTTTTTCAGTCTTCTTATATTTGCTCTTTTAAATGAATACTGCAGGGTGGTTGAAGGAGAGGCAGGTTGTGACCTTTTGCATTAAGAGCTGTTGATTTACTTAAATGTAATATGATTCAGCTTTTTTGGCTACATGTAAAGGTTGTTTAGAAATAATGACATAATGTTGTGTCAACATGTGGTGTCATTTTTTTCTATACTTTTATAGTTATTGCTTTGTATGTTAACTTTTGTGGTAAGATTTATACCTGTGTGAGGATGTGGGCATGTGCATACATGATTTTAGTCCCATAATGTTTTCTGTGTGAGGCCTTTAAATGACAATGCATTTCTATATGCAGTTTTTTGAAATCGCTGTAATTTTTGCAAAACCTACATTCAGTGTTGGGGGTAATATATTACAAGTACAAGTTACGTAATCAGATTACTTTTTTCAAGTAACTAGTAAAGTAACGCATTACTTTTTCATTTACAAGAGAATATCTGAGTTACTTTTTCAAGTAAGTCCCCATGTTGAGAGAAATAATAAATATGAATATGCAATAATTCATCTCACTCACAAAAATAAAAACACACAGGTTCAGTATTCCTCAAAATGCATAAAAATAATGCAACTCAGAATATGACGCAAACCTGCAATAATTAAATGTTAAACAACACAAACATCCTTTATGTATTTAATCCCATTCTATTAACTAATGTTTTTACTTCTGACCTTCGATGATCCAGTTCAACCATACTAATAAGCAAAAATTACTCTAGACAAACATTCGTGTGTTTTGAAGTGTGTTGAAATTTCTTCTTCCGCATTCTACTGTATGGACGTACATTTACTTTCCCTTCAGCCTGAGGCTTATTCATTTAACTTTTGGTGTGAAAAGGCTTTTATATTTGCCAAAAATATAACTTTTTTATTTTAAAAACAAACAAGCAAGCCCTGTCCAGATTTAAAAAGTAACGTAACGCATTACTTTCCATAAAAAATGAACTAAGTAACGTAATTAGTTACTTTTTTATGGAGTAATGCAATATTATGATGCATTACTTTTAAAAGTAACTTTCCCCAACACTGCCTACATTTAGGATTTTGTGCTGTTTTTGTAGGCAGGAATGTATTTATACCTGTATATGTGCTTTTTTACGAACTTTGCAGTGATATTGTTTTGTTTACCTTACTGTAAACGTCTAGAAAAAGTACAATCAGTATTTAAATCTGATTGGTTATTCCAGGACAAAAAAGGATGTTGAACCAGGAGCACATGGGAGTCTGGTTCACTAAATATTTAAAGCAGCACTATGTAACTTTTGGCGCTCTACCGGCTAATAAACAGAACTGCACACATCCCGCGGAAGAACATTCCCACCGGAGCTACTTGTGTTACTCCGCAGCGGTGACGACCCGACCAGGCTACAATAGTCCAAATATAAGTACTTCTTATAAGTGTACTGTAGTGATTCGGAATAAGACAAAAACGCTGTTTGGAAGACGAATTCATGATGTACTCGCTCATTATATACATTTTGCCAATTTTGAACACAGAAAAAGGTACATAGTGCTGCTTTAATGAATCATTGGTTACGGTCATGAATCTGATATAAAGTTTTGATATAGGCCTATACATTTCAGAACACATATCTCCCTCCTTTATAATTTATCCAACATGCCATTAAATAAATAAGTGTAATTAATGGTACTATTATTATATTATTATGAGTAAAATAAAGTCTGTGATTAAATTCAGATTCATGTTTGAGCTACTGACTGTGTAGTTTATCTTCTAGAACACAACATTAAATTATCTTCACGTAATGTTTGCCACAGGCCTTATTTCACTCATAACCACCAATCTGAATTCCACGGCCGGTTGGCCTACAAACTGACGTCAGTACCGAAAGCATGCTTTCCGAACTACATTTCCCATAAACCCCAACGCCGAAGTGGCTGATGGTATATTGGAGGGCTGCGCTGTGACAGCGGAGCGCTATCCGGCGAAGCGCTACTGAGCAGACGCAATCTAGTTAGCCATGGCGGCGACAGGAGGAGGGAAAATCAGATCAAGAAGATACCACATCGCTTCAAAACCTTATGCCAAAGGCAAACAGGTAAATAAAACGAAACCCTAGTCGCCACGGCAAGGATTTTAGCGGTTCTTGGCTTAAAGCGCACCGGTGTTTTGCCAGCGGGTTTTGTATTTGTAAAGCGGGAGACGTTTTGAGGCCTGTTTCAGGCCTGTTCACGTTCTTCCAGCACACGGTCTCAACACTTGTCACCGCAATACCGCTAACTCATTTGACTGAAGAGAGGTAGCCGTTAAGTGAGGAAAATACTCAAAATATGGCGTCAGAGAGGTGAAATTTTAATGTTTTTGAATAATTTCAGACAATCGCGTGAACGCGTTTCAAAACACAACCCGTTAGCCGTTAGCTGCGGCTCGCACCGGCGTCATACAAGAATACTTACATTTGAATATAAATAACAGCATTTTAATGTTATTACCCTCTGAATAAAATGCTCTTTATACTCCGAAGCTCACGTCTCCCATCTTTTGCGCCACTCAGAGGGTCCACATGTGGGTTACCTGAGCTTCACAGCACTTTTGGCAATGTTTTCTTATATTTCATGTCTAAGTCTTAAACTTGGTTGAAGATCAGTTGGATATGACTGGCGAGTCTGGTACATGTTCTGCATAAATACGGAAAGCACAGGTAGTTAACGCACTAGGTTTATCATCATGAAGAAAGGCGGGATGAGTGCGTGTCGTGGCGTGTTTTCAGAGCGATCTGTTCGTTAGCTGGAAACACTCACATGCTGCTTTATGAAAAGAGAAATAGTGCAATGACTAACGCACGTTAATGGATTTATGGCATTCCATGTTCTATGTACAGACATTTTAATTAGTCCTTTAATTATCTTAAATCATAAGCTAGCCTATATTTGACTAATAACTAGCAATATTTATATATGTTTGCGTGATAAGACCTGTGTGTTTTAGGAAAATTAAGTAGAACTTATGTAAATAGAAATATTGTATTTTTTTTAACTGAGATCTGTATATTTGGTAAACGGTTAATCATAATTTGTTAAAGTAGTCAAATCATATATTTTTATTTTTAGTCTAAAGATTAGACCGTTTTTCTGTCAAAAAACCAAATGAAGCTGGTTCTGCATATTGGTTATTATATACATAAAAAATTATTTGTATTGGCGGTTAAAAATAGGCCTGTCACGATAACAGCTTTTTGTTGTGCGATATATTGCCCCAGAAGTAATTGCGATAAGTGATATTATTGTAATTTTAAAGACCGTTTTATGCCAATGAATATATAATCATAATGTAACAGCATAATAATGCAAGAAGGCCCTACACACTTCCAAATGACAACAAACTTAACATTTTTAAGAATATTTTGATCATGGAAATTATCAAAATATTAGATACCTTAAACTTGAATAAATAGTAAATAAACATTTTCTAACAAAAAGTGCAAAGTAACAAGTACAAAAAAAGAAAAATGCACAAAGAACTTGTATGGAGATTTTTCCCTGACCTTCTTTTCTCTGTAAATTAAGGGTGCACACTATTGCTGAAAAACACAATCCCTACTTAGCAGTCAGATGTCCGTATGCACAAAGGCACAGATCCCTAAACAAAGCCATATCTGCAGATTAAACTTTTTTTTGTTGAAGCATTTTTAAAATTTGAACTAGCACTTCATGACCACACCAAATTATGTATGAGAAACTGCAAAAGACGCAGGCACAAGTGGAATGTAAAAAACACGGTGACAATAATTAAGTAAATATAATAGGTGATATATTGCGTCACCAAAAATGATTGAGGTCATGTACATATATTGCGCGATAAGTCGATATATTGATTATTGCGACAGGCCTAGTTAAAAACATTGGTCTCTAATTCTAAACTAATGTTTTTTGAGGTGTCAAAATGTGGCAGAGTTGTTTGTCTATTCTGATCTCATGTAGTGACTAAAACTGTTATGCCATAGAAAGTGGAATTAGTAAAGAACAGGGAAGTCTCTGTTCTTTTGTATTGCATTTGCATTTGAAATGTTTAGCAACTTAAAAATCATGGAAATGCCCATATTTTCTGTTGACACTACATATACATATTTTCAATGCGCATCATTGCACCTAGTTTTCCCCCTCGCTGGCATTGCATAAACTGCACACACTTGGACCGCCCTTTTTTTCTCCAAAAATTATCTTAAAATGTTTTAAGGGAAAATGTATACTCTAGATGCTGTATTTGATAATTTCTTTTAAAGTCCCCCTGTAGTGAAAATCAAGTTTTTTGTGTTTATTTGTCTGTGGTGTTTTTAATATGCTTTTAGACAAACCATGTGCCAATCTATTAATCAACACCATTGCTGTGTATTTTCTCCTTAAAACTGTAGTTTCCCAAAGGCTGACCCAGAAATATGGTTTGAAACAGCCCTTGGTTTGCTACGTCACAAACCAATAACCAATCACGTCAAGGGATCGATTCCTATCACTAGGATGTAAAATATACAAATACCAGCACAAAACCAAAAATAAATCCGAGCAAAAAACCCATGAAGCTGTGGTTTAATGTGAATTTAGAACCGCTAACTTGCATTATAACCCGTGGCAACAGTGTAAAAGTAGCCCGGACTTCACACGCGTATGCTCGTGGGTGCGAATTAACACAACGGCTGCATTCAAGTCTTCGAGGCATTTTAGGACACAACATCGTCAAGTAAGTATCTTTAACGAATGTTACTAAGTATCTTTAACGAGTCCTGATAATTTACTCACCCCTATGTCATCCAAGATGTTCATGTCTTTCTTTCTTCAGTTGAAAAAAAAATCAAGGTTTTTGAGGAAAATATTCCAGGATTTTTCTCCATATATTGGACGAATTAACACAACGGCTGCATTCAAGTCTTCGAGGCATTTTAGGACACAACATCGTCAAGTAAGTATCTTTAACGAATGTTACTAAGTATCTTTAACGAGTGTTACAGTATTCACTGTAGTTGTCCGCTAGTAAAAACATAGTTTTATCAGTCATTATCCGTGTTACTATAGTTCAGTGGATCAGGAGGTGCTGGCTGATGTGACTGAGTGGAGGCGGGACTAATTTACATATTCATAGATCCGTGTATAGTAAATGAGGCAAGGGTGTAGTTACATTCAAGCTATTTTAAGGCGAGAATTTATTTTCACTAGAAAAAACATTTAAATATGTAATTTTGATGATCAAAGATAAGTTTTAAGGGATAAAATATGACTACAGGGGGACTTTAAGCATTTCACCTTTCATTTTAAATACTCCTATAATGTGGCGTTTTTATGTGCAAATCTATGCTGCACCTCACTTAAAATGAGGTAATAAAACTGCATGTATAGTATTGATTAAAAAATGCTGTCTAAAGCCCCGTTCACACCAAGAACGATAACTATAAAGATAACGATATTATCCGTCCACCCCAGCAAACGATATCGTCTGTTTATTCTAAGCGCGATGACATGTGGGTGAGTATATTGTCAGGAAAATTTAACTCTGGTAGTGAACTAATCCTTAAAGTAGAGACCTGCACTCCCGTGGGAGTATCGCGGGATCCAACGCAACAGGGTGCGGTGCGGGACAACTCTTGATGGACGCGGGCGGGAAGAGAATCGTGTGTGTGCGGGATGCGGGAGAATAAACTGATTCGTGGGACTCCTGCAAAATAGAAATAATGTAAACATAAAGTGTCTAAAACATAAATTATTTATCTTGTGTACAAAAGCAAAAAGAACAACTAATATTAACATTAAAATGATTGACATGCGTAAGCTAGGTATATCGTTTCTCTTTGTCTTTATCGTTATAGTTGTGGTGTGGACTGCTATTCTATAATATGGAGAACGATTTTTAGAACTATAACTTTATCGTTATCTTTATAGTTGTCGTTCTTGGTGTGAACGGGGCTTAAGCCATTTCAGTAAAGTATATCATCACATCACAACTTTTCCAAAGTGTGTCGTGTCAGTTACACATGTGCATTTTTACACTGTGCAGAGATAGTTGAGCTTGCAGATGTGTTTACTAGATTAGATGGTGTCATAGTGTGGAGTATAAAGTGTGGTTGAACTTAAAGGGGGCATGCTGCGCAGGTCTCTACCTTGAAGCTCTTAACATTTGTATCAGCTGTTCAAATCCAAAAGGTTTAGGATTAAAAATAAAACAAAGAATTACCTTTTGATTTATCATTGGAATGAGCAACTGGTTGAGGCAGAAAAAGTTGATGTAAAAGTGTTAAAGTCTTGTTGCTGAAAGGCATGGTTCACACAAAAATTTAAATTTGCTGAAAATGTGCTCGCCTTCAGAGTTTGAACTGAAATGTGTGTTGGCAGTGTGTGTACACAACCACTCTAAAATGATAAAAATCCACCCAGTGTTTTAGGCAGAAAAAGTTGATGTAAAAGTGTTAAAGTCTTGTTGCTGAAAGGCATGGTTCACACAAAAATTTAAATTTGCTGAAAATGTGCTCGCCTTCAGAGCATCCAAGGAGTAGATGAGTTTGTTTCTTCATCAGAATAGATTTGGAGAAATTTAGCATTACATCACTTACTCATCTATAAATCCTCTGCAGTGAATGGGTGCTGTTAGAATGAGAGTTCAAATGGCCGATAAAAACATCATAATCCACGTCTCCAGTCCATCAATTAAGGGTCTTGTCGCATGTAAAGCGGTGTGCGTGTAAAACAAATCCATCAAGATGCACGTCTCCAGTCCATCAATTAAGGGTCTTGTCGCATGTAAAGCGGTGTGCTTGTAAAACAAATCCATCAAGATGTTTTTTTTTATTTTTTTTTTTACTTCAAACCGTTGCTTCTGGCTAAAATATGAGCCCTGTATTCGTAACACATTCCTTTTCAAGTGAAAGTCATCTTGTCTGAATCAGGAGAGAGATGCCCAGATCAATCACCATTTACAAGTGATAACAGTCCAAAAGCATTCTAAACAAATGTTAGTGAATTTTTATGTGAGAGGACAACATGGACTGGACTTTTTATATAGGGGTGGGACAAAATATCGATATGGCAATAGGCCTATATTGTTGTCCTTCTCTGTGCGATATGATTTTGTTTGATTGTGCTAATACTGTCAAAAACACACAAGGTTACATAAAAAAAAAAACAGTTGGTTATGTCTAAAGTGAATGTAAACAGTTGAGAGAAAAACGGCTGCATGCCTTTATATTAGATACGTGCAGCTCTTAAAGTGACCGTAGACTAATTGTACTAAACATGCTGCTGCTTGTCATTAAAGGGGTAGTTCACCCAAAAATTTATTCTGTCATTTACTCACTCTCATGTAGTCCCAAACCTGTATTAATGTCTGTCTTAGAATAAATTTTGGGTAACCAAACAGTTGCAGGTCCACATTAACTTTGATTGAAGGAAAATAAATACTATGAAAGTCACTGGGGAACAGCAACTGTTTGGTTACCCACATTCTTCAAAATAACTTTTATGTTTAACAGAAGAAATTAACTCGTTCAGGTTTAAAACAACTTGACAGTGAGTAAATGATGACAATTTAAATTTTTGCAGAATTTTCAGCAGTTTGGACTTGAATGAAGAGCGAGAACCTGCCCTTAACCTTTTCATAGGCATTTTGTTTTCATAGACCGATATCGTTATGTATCATTATAGGATTGTCTAGCAATATATATTGATTATCTCAGAATTGCTGTATCGTGATATTATCGGTATCGTGAGGTTCCCTGTGAAATCCACCCCTAATTATAGGGGATTGAGCATTATTATAGATTATGGATTTGTATTTTTGCCAGAAACAACAGTTTAATTGCCTTAGTAATGGATTTGTTTTTATTAATGAGATTTAAGGTATTGCTCTTGGTCTTTTGTTGCTGCTGGATATGCTAATTTTGTCCCTTTGGCTCCTGCAGCAGCCTGGCCTGATCAGTCGAGTGACAGATACAGTGAAGAGCATAGTCCCCTCCTGGCTGCAGAAATACTTCAAAAATGGAGACGTTCCAGAGGGTGATACAGGTGCAGTCGGGGTGGACCGGAACAACGTGGCTCCTCCCCCTAATGGCAGTGACGAAGTTACCCCGCTCCCAGATGGACGAGACTCTCCAGAGCCGAGCACAAGTAACACAGGTATGATGAGTAGGTGCTGTCTGGCAGATATGCACAGGTGTTTTTCCAAAACCTAGAGAACTGTGTAGGTGGCTATTTTAAACGCTGCTTGCATTCTTGACTTGAAATGCTGAATTCCTTTTTTAGAACCATCTACAAGTAGAGCGTCACTGAACTTCCAGGAAGCTCTTTCGAGACCTCCGCTCAATCGGACCCACCTGCACTTCCCCTCCCTGGATGGTTCCCCTGCATTAGGTGGCACAAGCTCCCTCTTCTCCCAGCCCTCCACGTCCACAGCACCCTTCTCAGGGAGCCCTTTCGCTGTAACCTCCAACTTCTCCCTGGTGAAAGAGATTAAGGACTCCAGCTCTCAGCATGAGGATGACAACATCTCGACTACCAGTGGCTTTTCATCGCGTGCATCTGATAAAGGTGAGCAACCACATTTCTGAGCAGAAACCAATAGACAAGTTTTGTTGCTAGGCATTTGAATTGTCTGTTCGCGCAAATCATTCGTGATCCAGCTTCACCTACAGAAGAAGTGAGTGTAAGGTTTTTTTAACAAATCTTTGCAAATCGCCTTTCCTAATAATGTGCTAATTAGCAAGTTTCACGATGAATGCAACTAAAGTAAACAGTCTCTCTGAGAGTGGCTCGGAAGAGGGGCGGGGTCAGCAGAGCTCATTAACACTTAAAGGAAAATGCTATAAATCTGCATGCCCTGAAAAGAGCTGTTTTTGACAGGGTAAAAAATGTTTTTTTTTACACTACCATTGAGAAATTTTAACCAAACTTTGTTACAGACTTTTCATTAAGACCCTAAAGAATCATATCAACTTGTGGAAAATGGGCATCCTATGACCCCTTTAAGTCATTGTTTTTCCTGTACACTTTATGAAACTCTGCTCTCCCACACATTTTTGGTAGTATTGATTGGCCTTGCTGACTTTGGGTGGCGCCATGTGTGCACTGTTGACAGGAAGTGACTTATGTTGCAACCCTGAGCTCATGCATGAGGCCCCAGCCGTGAACACAGCTGGATTCGTATGCCGAGTGCGTGCAGCATGTTCATGTTGTTTATACTTTATGCAGTCTTCTTGATTTCAGAGTAAGGCAGGAAGATGAATTACGCTCTTGCTCTGGCCTGTATTTAAATCACAAGTGTCTATAAGCATTAAAGGCCTTCCATTTTGATTGCGCAATGTCTCCCAGCTCTTCTGCTGAGGCCAAATGGACTATTTAGCTTTCCCACCTGTCTGAGGGTCACATGCTTACTGTGTCCAGCCAAAGAGCTGATCTGTGGTGTTGCTGTGTCCAAACCCTGGAGCTCAGTTAGAGAACAATAAGCCTGTAGTGCTTGCACAGTGATTTGGTCCCCAGGGCCCCTTTTAGATGACAACTGAAGCTCTCAAATCCAGACCCTCTCTAGCCTTGGGGGCCACACTGATTCGTCAGTATGGCAACTAATGAATCAAAGTTAAAGATGCTCAGAATTGCTGTATCGTGATATTATCGGTATCGTGAGGTTCCCTGTGAAATCCACCCCTAATTATAGGGGATGGAGCATTATTATAGATTATGGATTTGTATTTTTGCCAGAAACAACAGTTTAATTGCCTTAGTAATGGATTTGTTTTTATTAATGAGATTTAAGGTATTGCTCTTGGTCTTTTGTTGCTGCTGGATATGCTAATTTTGTCCCTTTGGCTCCTGCAGCAGCCTGGCCTTATCAGTCGAGTGACAGATACAGTGAAGAGCATAGTCCCCTCCTGGCTGCAGAAATACTTCAAAAATGGAGACGTTCCAGAGGGTGATACAGGTGCAGTCGGGGTGGACCGGAACAACGTGGCTCCTCCCCCTAATGGCAGTGACGAAGTTACCCCGCTCCCAGATGGACGAGACTCTCCAGAGCCGAGCACAAGTAACACAGGTATGATGAGTAGGTGCTGTCTGGCAGATATGCACAGGTGTTTTTCCAAAACCTAGAGAACTGTGTTTCATAGGCATTTTGTTTTCATAGACCGATATCGTTATGTATCATTATAGGATTGTCTAGCAATATATATTGATTATCTCAGAATTGCTGTATCGTGATATTATCGGTATCGTGAGGTTCCCTGTGAAATCCACCCCTAATTATAGGGGATTGAGCATTATTATAGATTATGGATTTGTATTTTTGCCAGAAACAACAGTTTAATTGCCTTAGTAATGGATTTGTTTTTATTAATGAGATTTAAGGTATTGCTCTTGGTCTTTTGTTGCTGCTGGATATGCTAATTTTGTCCCTTTGGCTCCTGCAGCAGCCTGGCCTTATCAGTCGAGTGACAGATACAGTGAAGAGCATAGTCCCCTCCTGGCTGCAGAAATACTTCAAAAATGGAGACGTTCCAGAGGGTGATACAGGTGCAGTCGGGGTGGACCGGAACAACGTGGCTCCTCCCCCTAATGGCAGTGACGAAGTCACCCCGCTCCCAGATGGACGAGACTCTCCAGAGCCGAGCACAAGTAACACAGGTATGATGAGTAGGTGCTGTCTGGCAGATATGCACAGGTGTTACGACCAAAGAAAGACATGAACTTCTTGGATGACATGTGGGTGAGTATATTGTCAGGAAAATTTAACTCTGGTAGTGAACTAATCCTTAAAGTAGAGACCTGCACTCCCATGGGAGTATCGCGGGATCCAACGCAACAGGGTGCGGTGCGGGACAACTCTTGATGGACGCGGGCGGGAAGAGAATCGTGTGTGTGTGGGATGCAGGAGAATAAACTGATTCGTGGGACTCCTGCAAAATAGAAATAATGTAAACATAAAGTGTCTAAAACATATAAATTATTTATCTTGTGTACAAAAGCAAAAAGAACAACTAATATTAACATTAAAATGATTGACATGCGTAAGCTAGGTATAGTTTCTATTTATAACACGTGTTTAAAGGGTTGCGCAATGTAGCCAATCACAGACTCAACTGTTGATTTATGGAATGCAATGGCCAATCAGTTGGAGCGGGACAAGATAAGATATATTTCTGCGGGCACGGGACAGAATCTTGCAGGAGCGGGACTGAAAAATCCGTGCTGCGCAGGTCTCTACCTTGAAGCTCTTAACATTTGTATCAGCTGTTCAAATCCAAAAGGTTTAGGATTAAAAATAAAACAAAGAATTACCTTTTGATTTATCATTGGAATGAGCAACTGGTTGAGGCAGAAAAAGTTGATGTAAAAGTGTTAGTCTTGTTGCTGAAAGGCATGGTTCACACAAAAATTAAAATTTGCTGAAAATGTGCTCGCCTTCAGACCATCCAAGGAGTAGATGAGTTTCCAAAACCTAGAGAACTGTGTAGGTGGCTATTTTAAACGCTGCTTGCATTCTTGACTTGAAATGCTGAATTCCTTTTTTAGAACCATCTACAAGTAGAGCGTCACTGAACTTCCAGGAAGCTCTTTCGAGACCTCCGCTCAATCGGACCCACCTGCACTTCCCCTCCCTGGATGGTTCCCCTGCATTAGGTGGCACAAGCTCCCTCTTCTCCCAGCCCTCCACGTCCACAGCACCCTTCTCAGGGAGCCCTTTCGCTGTAACCTCCAACTTCTCCCTGGTGAAAGAGATTAAGGACTCCAGTTCTCAGCATGAGGATGACAATATCTCGACTACCAGTGGCTTTTCGTCACGTGCGTCTGATAAAGGTGAGCAACCACATTTCTGAGCAGAAACCAATAGACAAGTTTTGTTGCTAGGCATTTGAATTGTCAAGTTTCATTGGAGTCTTAAACTAGGTATAGATAGAACTAAGCACAGAGCTTAATCTTCTTCCAGATGTGCCCATATCGAAGACTATGCCGCTCCTCTGGTCTCCAGAGACAGAACGCACCCACACTGGATCGCAGACAGCCCACTCTGGGCTGAAAAAACCAGCCTTCAACCTGTCAGTTTTTGGCACTTCCTCATCAGTAAGTAGGTCCAATCCTCTACAATGCGAGTAAATCACTCGCATATGTGACTAAACCTTCACTCTGAGTGACTAAATTATGTCTAACATTAGCCATTGGCTAATAAATTCTTAGATTTTACTCGCCAGTGTGTGAGTTGGAGGCTAAGTATAATTTAAGCACAGATATATTTTTACTCGCCCAACACACTCTCAGACTGAGCGCTTCAGAGTTTCACTCTCCATCAAGGGATCTGTGAGTTTTTTTTTGTTGTTTTTAAAAAAAAAAATGGAGAGATGCCCAGATCAATCACCATTTACAAGTGATAACAGTCCAAAAGCGTTCTAAACAAATGTTAGTGAATTTTTATGTGAGAGGACAACATGGACTGAACTTTTTATATAGGGGTGGGACAAAATATCGATATGGCAATAGGCCTATATTGTTGTCCTTCTCTGTGCGATATGATTTTGTTTGATTGTGCTAATACTGTCAAAAACACACAAGGTTACATAAAAAAAACCCACAGTTGGTTATGTCTAAAGTGAATGTAAACAGTTGAGAGAGTACAGTTCATCTCAATGGATGCGCAGCGTACCTGTTTTTGACGCACTGTAAACTCTAGTGTGAACACTGGCAACGTGATTAATATTCATGAACCTAGCAGCTCATTAATCCTTAGTGCGTTTTATATTGTTATTAGTAGAATTCGAAGTATTATTTTTATTATTATCTTATCAGTATTATTGTTAGGTTTTTTCCCCTCTTTTTTTATTTTTATAGAAACACTGAATGGCCAACAATATCTTAAGCACCACCACCAGTCTTCTTTGATTACTAATATACAAACGTTTGGGTCAGTAAGATTTATTATTAATTTATTTTATTTAAATTTTTTAATTACTACTACAAAAATACTATAATGCAATAAATTTGGTCGTGAGTGTTATTTAAAATTAAATAACAAAAATATTAAGCAGCACAACTGTTACCGTTTCCATCTTTGATATCAAATCAGCATATCACGTGACATTGAAAACTGGTAATGTTATATTAATATGTAATATTTCACAATGTTACTGCTTTTACTTTGTTTTTAATCAAATAAATGCAGGCTTGATGAGCAAAATATACTTTTTTTTTTTAACAAATCTTTTGAACAGTAGTGTATAATTTGGAAAATGAACAATGAGTAATCAGTGTTCTTTTAAGGTTCCTTTTAATGTCCAAGTTGTCTTGTCAGATGACTAATGACTGCTCACTTTACTGAAATGGAGATTAATGCTAGGCATGTTTGTTCTCTTATAGTCAGTGTTGAGCAGTTCAGTGCTAAACTCCAGTCAGTTGGGGGATTCACCCTTCTACCCAGGGAAGACCACATATGGAGGAGCTGCTGCGATGAGAACAGCTCGTTCACGCCCAGCTACTCCTTACCAGGTCTGAACAATCATGCCAATTATTGACTCTTATTTCATAGGCCAGTACTATTATTTCATATTAAATTTTATACTCGTATAAGATTTTAAAATCTGGTCTGTGGTTGCTCAGCCTCCCGTTAGGAGACAGATAAAGGCAAAGCCAGCTGGAGCTCAACCCTGTGGAGTGACCAGTGCCACAGCGAGACGCATCCTACAGTCCCTGGAGCGCATGTCCAGTCCTCTTGCTGTGAGTTTACGGTCTGTGCTATCTGCTATGGTGTAAAAATCAAATAAAACATTTCAGTGTTACTAAGCCTATAGAAGAAAGAGTTTAAAATTGAACAAATGTTTCTGTAAAATAAACGGTTGCTATACAAATAGTTCCCTTAGATGTGGGAAAAGCAACAAAAGTAAGCATTTCATTAAAAACATGTTTTGGTAACTTTACAGGATGCAAAAAGAATTCCGTCTACAGTTTCATCACCTCTGTCAGCTGTAAGTACGTTGTCATAGTAGTTTTTACTTTACAACACTTTGAAATTCACTTCAATTGAGTTTTCAGTCCATACAGTCTTTAAACTTTACTTTTTTTATTTTTTCAGTCACTGAATCACACAGACCTTGACGTTTCAAATTTCCAGGCAAAGAGGAAAAGGGTGAGTCTAGAGCTATTTAAGAATTTGAAGTGTCAGATAAAAACGGGGTCTATCGTGGATGTGCAGAAAAAGAAATCCATACATATTTTTCATGCTTAGAAACAATTTACTACTGTACCTTAGTACATCTTGCAGGGATTAAAGTTCTCCATCGCTATTACGGATTTCCGTTAATTGCAGCGAGTCTACGATGGATTTCCGTCAATTGGAAAAAATGAGGGGAAAAGAAACATTTAGTGCATTGTTGTTGTTCTGCCCAAAAATCCCCCCCGCCACGGCTGCAGCTTCTCAGTGACAACATAGTGATGCAGCTCGCATCATTCACAGTCGGGTTATTAGCAGAGAACACAGAGCAGAACTTGAATTTTTCTTGAACACAGGATTGCGGCTGTTAATAACAATTCTACTCATTCCCGCAGGTTCCGCGCTTATAACACGATGACAGATGACGGAACGTATAATTTGCACGTGCTTTTGAGTCTTGAGAACTCACTCGCGCGCTCTCATTTTCTGTGCGCTCACAGATCGCGATAAGGAGATTGACAACTTTTAATAGTTAATTAAGGGAGATTGCAAATGTGATACTGATTTAATACAACAGTTCAATAAACAATTACTGCCTGATTTTGCTCTATTTCTTCAACGAAAATGGTTCCAAATATAGTAACAGCTCAGCCGCTGCATATCTCTAAAAGCAAACACAGTGGTGTTTAGTTAATTCAATGAAAGTGCGTTTTTGAACGAATCTAGTGAGTCAGTGATTCATGACCCATTCATAAAGACGGTCACTTTCTTCATTCCTGAATGAATCAGCCGTTTGAACAAATCAATTAAATGAATGATTATGTGATAAAATTAGTTACGATTTAGTTTCAGTGTTAGCGTATTATTTCAGTTATTTAAATCATTTAATATTTCTGTAATAAAAATTTGATATTTAAAACATTAATCTCCACATGAATGTATGAATTTAACTGCACTCATGCCACCTCTGAGCCTCATTAAATGTCTGAAAATGTACCTACAAGCCTCTTTTGTGTTCTTCTGTAGTACAAATTATTTTTTTTATTAATACTAATTTCATATGATTGTCTTATTCTACTTATTATATTGTTTTAAATAGAAATAAAAAAAAAACGTTTTGAATTTGACAGATGATGCCATTACAAAGGTAATGTCACTTTAAGGAGTCAAATGTCACCTCATATTAGGAAGGATCATTTTTGATCAGAATTTTATTATTGATCAGAAGGTGCTCCTACATTTTTTTAATTAGGAGGACAAGCGCTCCTAATTACAAGAGAAAAATTAGCTCTTAAACTGGGTGTGAGACAGGTATGGCTGTGGAATGGGGTTTGGCTGAGGAAAAATTGTCAAAATAATTTTTTTTGCTTTAACCCCTGATCTTGTGAAATTGACAACTTTTACTTTGCTTCTGCTGCTTGTCTTTAACTGTAAACAACTGTGGCAGCTGGCTACTAATCCCAAACAATGTGCCTATTCACCCAACACTAGAAACCTAAAGCCTGTAATAACCATTTGTGGCGGATTTCCATAGTTCAAAATATCCAGGGCTGTGAGATTGTTGTTTTGCAGTTCAAGTGAGCACACTTGATGAATCATAGCAGGTGTGTTCATGCCTTTGATGTCCATTAATTTTTCATGTTGATTGCCACTTGTACTGAGGTCTTGAAAATATGGATGTAGAATTATAAAATCCCTGTATGGGTAATTACAAATGTATATATATAATGCTCTACCACTGAGCCACAGGAACATATTATATTGTGTATGTATGTGTGTGTGTATATATGTGTGTGTGTGTATATATATATATATATATATATATATATCTCAGAAAATGGATAGCCTAATATCCTTTGTGCAGTGGTGTAGGGAACTGTCTGCTCTATTTGTAATGTTGTTCCTTCAATACACAGCTGGAGCCGTCAGTCCCTCCTGTGCAAAAGCTGGTGGTCCCTGCAGCTGCTGCAGTGTCTGGTAACCGTTCAATATCCTTTAGACCATCACTTACCCCAGGTGGCGTGAACAGAGGAGTGGAGAAAAACAACAGGGACACTGTGAGTTCAATCATTATCACTGCATCCTGCATTAGAATTCACCATATGACTATAAAACAACTGTAATGAGGGGTATATTTGGATAACATCTTTTAATTGGTTGGGATAAATGTCTGTGGGTATTTACTTTATTTATTTTTATAAATAAATCAAACAAAATGAAGGAACTGCCAGTGCTTGCAATTCAGCTGAATATATTTTGGGGGTCTTTGTAGATTTTATTTTTTTTTACAGAAATTAATAGAGAAGTAGGGCTGTGTGATGGTGATTGGTTGTCACCGCGGTTGTCTACTGCCACCGGCGGTAGAGCACGTGACGTCACGCACTCTATAGCAAGCATAATACGAAGTTTTGTATACAAGTGTAATAACAGTAATAGTTGCAAATTGTTTTATTTAGACTATAAGTCTATGGTAATTCACAAATTACCTCAAATGCCATACATAGCATTTCCTTTAGATTGGCAGGTTTGCGTGCAGGAAAATACAGTTTATGCATTCAATAAATAAATTTTGTGTTGGGCGATGGACCTTGTTGGGAAACCAAATACTACATCGCCGATCTGGAGCCATCTCCATTCATGTCACCCATCCACGTTTGTACAAGTGTCTTCAAGTTCCTGTGATCGCAAATGCCTGGCTGGTCAGGTTTGGTGAGGCTTTCTCGTTTACAAACGAGATGGCGATAAATGGAAGATGTTAACAAGAAATGTGGCAACGATTCCTATTTCACAGAGAGCGCGTGCAGATGAGGAGTTAATGTGCCTGCTTGCTTGGCGGCGAAACAGTGAACCGTGCTAACACCGGACGCGACACCGCCGTGTTGCAACAAGTTGAGTCTGTCTACACAGGACATTTGAACTCTGTGTCAGTAGCTCATAAACAGGACGAAGCAGTTTACTGTCGGGGATTTGTCATGTCGTGCCGCGCTGCATCCAGTGTAGCATCACTGATTATTATGAGTTCAATAGCCTAGTATTTTGTCGTGTTGTGTCGCGCTGCACCACTTGCATCCGGTAGATGGTGTATTTAACTTTCTAATTTAGGCTACTTTCTTATTTAACTATTATTTCTTTGATATTTATTTTAGTGTTTTGCAGGCTGTGTATTCACTGACGGAAGTGCTAAAATAAACACGCATGTTTGTTAAGAGGATTGAGTCTCATTTATTATGCGTTTCAAAATTATATATATCAACACCGCGCCACCGGCGGTAGTTGGTCCATTACCACCGCGGTGGTCAAGATCTGCCACCGTCACAGCCCTACATAGAAGCATTAAGCACTTTTTGACGGTTTAAAAGAAATTCAGCCTTGGTGAGCATAAAGACTCTTCTTTCAAAAACATTAAAAAAAAAAAAAATCTTACTCAGCCCAAACTTTTGAACAGTAAGGTACATTGTCCACCTAACGCTGAAACGGTCTACAAAAACGCCAAGCACTGTAATTAAGTGGATTATAGCAATGGCGTCTGCGTTTTGAGCTCTTCCAGAGAACTAACTTGTTTTGTTTTCTCTGCCTTTTGTAGCCGATAAGACAATCCCCTCCAATTTCAGATCATGCCCAGGCTCCCTCTCCCAGGTAAGAGTGAATAAATTTGTTGTGATCGTTTTAGAATTCTCTTTTCTTTTTGAATGGGACAAGGAGAACTGTTAGTGGCTTCACTTGCATATGTACTCAGTCCATCAATTTGTTTGTCCCCAGCACAAGCAGTTTGTCCTACCCCTTGTCCAGCACTCCAGCAGCCAGTAGCGCTGGTTCAAGAGGGGGCAAAATGAAGAGGGAAAGGTCCATCAGACCTTCATCCAAAAAACCTGACGATGAGGTCAGAGACTTGAGTAGAGTAGAACTTATTTTGAAGCTGTCCAACGGAATGGTTTGATGCTCATGTAAACTGTTCCTTTCAGGTTGCCGAGGAACCAGACCTGCCGCCTGCCTCTCTTCCCAGCAATTTCACTTTGCCAACATTTAATTTCTCCTCTCCTCCCCCCTCCTCATCTCTCACCTCCAGCACAAATCCATTTGCAACTGCCTCTGAGGTACTGGCAGCAAATAAGGTATTACCTCTCCTCTGACCCCTTAGAATTGTGCCTTCTGTCTGGTGTAGTCTTGGCTTATCAAACTGACAGAGGTTCATAGCAGTTATGGTGGACGAGTATTTGTAATGCACCATTTTTTTTTTGTTTATCAGGAGCCAGCTGCACCATCCACACCACCATCTGTCCCCTTCACGTTTTCGTCACCTATCGTCAAGGCAACAGCTGCCAGTCCTCCATCTTTCTCTCCATCAGTAGGTCTCCTTTGTTCTCTTACGCTTTTACGTTTAATACAAAACAAGGAAATGTAATAATAATGATTCTTTCCTGCAGTCTGGATTCACCTTCAGTGCGCCTACTATGAAGACAGGCCTCTCTTACTCCAATGGGAAAATTGTTCCAACGGTAGCACCAGGTAAGGTTTGATTTGCAAAGCAGATGTGTTTTCATTTGAAGTTTAGTTAGTGTTTACTACTATTCGGTATGTTTTGCAGTCAAATCAGTGGCCAGTGAAGAAAAGGAGTTTGAAGGACCCTTCAAACCTGCCAAGGTCTTAAAACAGGGCAGTGTATTGGATATACTTAAGGGACCTGGTACGACTGGCTTTTCCTGATTTTTCCATGTAAAGTTTTGAAGGTCATTGTTTTTTGCATGCATTTACCCTTTTCTTATTTTCAGGATTTGCATCCCCTGCTCAGAACGCAGTTTATAAACCTTTGCCGTCTGCATCAACATCCTCGGCTCCTCTTTCTGGTTTTGGTGACAAGTTCAGGCCACCTGCAGGGTCATGGAGCTGTGGCACTTGCCTATTGCAAAACAAGTCCTCGGACAAGATGTGTATGGCTTGTCTTGCACCGCAACCCAACACAGACTCTGCCTCTAAATCGGACAGTAAACCCACAGAAGCTCCTGCAAGCATCAGCTCCTTATTTGCTCCTCCAGCTGGTAGCTGGGACTGTGACACATGTTTGGTCAGGAACAAACCGGATGTAGTTAAATGTGTTGCTTGTGACACGGCCAAACCTGGGACTGGAGTGAAATCCAGCCTGACTTTACCAGCTCTTTCTGAGGCCTCGTCCACCCTCTCTGCCACCTCTTCTACAACCACCACAGCAACAACAACTGCTTCTTCAGCAACTGGACTGTTAGGATTTGGGGACAGATTTAAGAAGCCAGAGGGGTCTTGGGATTGTGATGTATGCATGGTTCAAAACAAGGCACAGGATGTGAAATGTGTAGCCTGTCAGAGCTCTAAACCTGGTAAAGTTTTAGTTTTGCAGTTATTAAGAGTTAAAACATTTGAATGCCCACAAATAAAAAATATTTGCATACCTCATGTCTTACTCCTTGGTCTATTACAGGAGCTGTAGCTGCAGCGGTCTCGACTCCAGTCTCTGCACCTGCAAGCACTGCTGCGCCTTTGTTAGGATTCGGGGACAAATTCAAGAAACCTGAGGGGAGCTGGGAGTGTGAGGTGTGCTGTGTACAGAATAAGGCAGAGGACCAGCAGTGTGTGGCCTGCCAGTCAGCAAAACCAGGAGCTAAAATAGAGTCCAAAGGTAAAGTGCCTTGCAATGATATTTCCATAAGTCAGGAGACTTCGAAGCAGCTGCTTACTGTTTAGCAGAAGCAGGCTGATGACCAGAATTCTCATTTCTTTTTCAGGTTTTAGTTCATCTTTTGGCATTCAGTCCAACAGTACAGAATCAAGTTCATCCGGTTTTAAGTTTGGTACCGGCTCTACGGACTCAACCTCTGCTGGATTGAAGTTTGGAGGCACTTTCTCAGATACTACTTCCACCACAGGTGGATTTAAATTTGGATTTGGGTCCTCCGACTCAACCTCAAAATCAGAGGGCTTCAAATTTGGAGGCTTATCCTCGGATGCAGCTTCTGGTGGGGTCAAACTTGGTAGTGCCTCATCAGAATCCACAGCAACAAAAGAGAGCGTGTCAAAGGCCTTTACATTTGGTGGATCCATGGATGACTTGCTTGAAAAAAAGACTAAATCTCCGGATTCTAGTACAGGATTTAAATTTGGTGGCGATAGTGGAATCACTTTTGGCTCTCAAGCTTCTGGCACTGAAAGTTCAGCATTTTTGTTTGGAGCTAAACCCAGTGAGAAAAGAAGCTCAGATTCATCCTTTAGTTTCTCTGTGCCCCAGTCCAAAGCTGAGAAAGATGATGCTCCTGCTCCCTCAGAAACAGTTTCAACCACCGCAACAACGACGGCAGCGAATGTCATTCCTATTTTTGGCAAGTCTTTAGTAGCTGAATCTTCTGCATCGAAGTTTGGGGAGCCATCAGCGAAAGAGCAAACGCTAGTGACGTCCACCTTCACCTTTGGAAAAACCGAAGAGAAAAAGGACACCTCCACACCCTCCGGTGCGGTCTTATTTGGTGCTTCCAAGGAAGCTGACAAGCCAGCACCAACCTTGAGCTTTTCTTTCGGCGAGCCGGACCCTCCAAAAGATTTCCCCAATCCTACACTTACATTTGGGAAACCTGCAGAGTCAGCAGAACCCCCAAAACCGTCATTTAGTTTTGGACAGAGCATGACAGGTGAGTCTTTTCTAATTTCCTTATGGCTTTAGTTATACCATGTTGTAGTAGTACCTCAGTTTGACTGTATGACTGCTTTTCAGACACATCTACTCTAAAGCCCACTTTTGGCTTCATGGCCAACTCTTCAAGCACCCCAGCTTCCTCCAGCTCCACCCCCAGCCTTTTCGGCACTCCCACTACCTCTTCCCTGGTTCCCACACCTGCTCCCTCAAGTACCTTTGTATTTGGCCAGAGTACCTCCACTGAACATACCATGGAAAAGACTTTAATGTTTGGACAGCAGCCGCAGGACAGCCAGCCGAAACCTCCTGCGGCACCTTCTGCTGCACCTGCCCCAGCACAACCCTTCCAATTTGGCTCGGGCACAAATTCATCCTCCCCTGCGTTCACTTTTGGTGCTGCTGCGTCCTCGACCCCAGCCTCTTCCGGTTAGTTTGCCACCAAATATCCCATTGTTGTCTTGTGTGCTTTTGATATTTTGTATGTCATTGTGTACAAATGTGTCTAATTTCACTGATCTCTTGCAGCTCCACCTGGCAACCCTTCCCCATTTGTCTTCAGTTCTGCCACACCTTCATCTGGCTTTGGATCTGGACAGACCCCCATCTTTGGTCAAAGCGCGTCTCAACCCAGTGCTCCTGCATTTGGGTCAGCGGCACCTTCAT
>NW_015505340.1:1103032-1113032 GCF_001515645.1 Sinocyclocheilus grahami | reverse complement strand
GGACTGGACACAAATCTGTATTTTTGGCCTGTTTTCTTGGTAGAGAAATACTGTAAATGTAATGTTTTTATTTTCTAAAAGATCATTTTAGTCGCTTTTTTAGGAATACACTCGCATTCAGAGGATCTCAAAGCTATACGACAAATGTTTATTGAATTGTTGTTGTTAGCAACATTACGTGTTAATAAAGTATTGGGACTGGTTGTGTCAGGTGGTTAGCAGAGCAGCACACTGTGCCTCACGCCATTCCTGCGCTTTTCCGGCCGGCTCCAGTAGACCGTGTGAAGACTAATGTGAGTAATCCGGCCTATGCAGTGGAAAGCAAGCAAACCAACGGCCCGCTCCATATGGGTTATACAGCTCTGGAGATCAAGAGCAAGATGATGTCCCTGGAGAAAGCTGACTTGTGCATTGAGAACCCGCTCTATGGGTCAGATCTGCAGTACACTAACAGAGTGAGACTATTTCATGATTATGGCCAGAAAAATGCCTTTAATTGAACCGATCCAAGTTCACTACTGTTCAAAAGTTTAGGGTCAATAAGAAAGAAATTAATGCTTTTTATTCAGCAAGGACACATTCATTTGATCAAAAATGACAGAAAAGATATTTATAATGTTAGATCATTTCTATTTAAAATAAATGCTGTTCTTATATATTCAAAAAATATATCCTAATTTCACAGAAATATTAAGCAGTACAACTGTTTTCAACATTGAAAATAATATTTTTTTCTTAAGCACCAAATCAGCGTACTAGAATGATTTCAGAAGGATTATGTGACACTAAAGACTGCTGAAAATTACATTTTACCATTACAGTAATACATTACATTTTAAAATGTATTCAAATACAAAATAGTTATTTAAAATGTTAACAATATGTAACAATGTTACTGTTTTTACTATAATTTTAAATAAATAAATGAGGCCTTGGTGAGACATCTTTTAAAAACCTTAAAACATCTTATTGGCCCCAAACTCAATAGTCATTTGTCTTGTGTAATTATTTTCTAATTGATCACTTGAATGCATAATACTAGTTAAAGGTAATGATTTAACTATTAAACTCTTGCATAAAGGTGGACAAAGTCATCATCAACCCTTACTTTGGCTTGGGAGCACCAGATTATTCCAAAATCCAGATTCCAAAGGGAGACAAATGGCAGCACAGTATGACCAGCGTCACAGAAGACAGGTCAGTATATGCACTTAAAGTGCCAATGTTGTGTATTATATTATTAAGACATTAATAATCAGAGATTATCAAATACTAAATCCACATTAAGAATCTAAATATACATCTGTTGGTGGATTGATCATGATTTTTGTCACCACTCTGTGTCCTGTAGAGAGCGCCAGTGGGTGGATGATTTCCCTCTGCACCGCAGTGCCTGTGAAGGAGACACTGAGCTTCTGTCCAAACTACTGGACAGTGGTTTCTCGGTTAAACAGCTGGACAGCGACCACTGGGCACCCATTCATTATGCATGCTGGTATATAACAGCTTCTTGTTTCTTTAAATAAGTAATTGCATATGAAGTGTTTGTTTAGGTCAGATCACTTGGATCCCTTTTCCTTCTCTTCTGCCCATCGTCTCTCCACTTTGCTCAATTAAATTGCTAATCAAAGACCTTGATTAGGATGCCTTTTTTGTGAATCTGTGTTATTCATATATATATATATATATATAGCAAATTTTGTATTTTTATTTATTATACTTGTATATCAGTTATCTTTTATTTGTTTGATACTAAGTAATGATTGTCTTGGAGTATGTGTATGTTTGACACATTTCAGGGTTTTGTGCCGCAATATCCTGTCATGTCAAACTTTAAATAAAACTAAACTAAACTAAACTAAATTATATATTAGGCCCTCAAAAATATAAACCGATATGTTTTTCCTCTGATTACAGGCATGGAAAGGTGGAGGCCACCAAGCGCCTGTTGGAGAAAGGGAACTGTAACCCCAATCTGTTGAACGGCCAGCTGAGCTCTCCTTTACACTTTGCAGCTATTGGGGGTTATGCAGAAATTGTACAGCTGCTTCTGCAGCACCCGGACATAGACAGAGTGAGAATTACAATATTTTATATTTAATTGTCTATGCTAATTTCCCCTTTTTAATATTCAGATTACCTGTGCCTTCAAAACACTATTCATTTAAATTAAATATAATAAATATATATTAATATAATTAATGTATTAACAAAGTAATATTAATATAATTGAATTAAAAACACTTTTTTAACTTAAATAAACCTCAAAATGAATAAACATTTTTCATATTGTACAGTTTTTAGTATTTTATTTTATTATTTTTTATTTACTTGTTTAGAGTAAATAGTGTAGAATGTATATATATATATATATATATATATACAAATATTATGATCTTATCTTATCTTCTGTATGGGGTGTCTATGGCAGCCCTATGAACGGAACATAGGAAAATGATGAAATTTGGCACACTTGTAGTGATGGTCAAGAATAGCGATCTGGGTCTCTAGGACCAACTCTATAGCGCTATCACCAGTTCAAAAATTCAACATCGAAATGGTTACAACTTTTGAACCCTTTTTTCTTGAAAAATTACTCTGATTACTCTCCTCAATCTGTACACATTCAATATCTTACATTAAAGGATTAGTTCACTTCCAGAATAAAAATGTCCTGATAATTTACTCACCTCCATGTCATCCAAGACGTTCATGTCTTTCTTTCTTCGGTCTCAAAGAAATTAAGGAAAACATTCCAGGATTTTTCTCCATATAATGGACTTCAATGGGGACCAATGGGTTGAAGGTCTAAATTGCAGTTTCAATGAAGCTTTAAAGGGCTCTACATGATCCCAGCCCGAGAAATAAGGGTCTTATCAAGCTAAACAATCGGTCATTTTCTTTAAAATTTTTTAAATTTATATACTTTTTAACCACAAATTAAGCTTGAACACCTAGTGTTCCAGAGATATAAAGATTTTTTGCAAAAACGGACCGAGTCGCACAGAAATGACTGAACAGATTTTTGCTATTCGCTACAGTTTCGTGCCTGTTTGTTGATTTATGTTAGTTAGCTTAGCATGCTAATTGGTTAGCATCCTAACCGGTTGCCATTCTTTCTAATGTGGCTCTTCAGCTATCAGGTTAACCGTAAGCTTTAAGTTAAAGTTAGCATTAAGTTAGCTTAGCATGCTAATCTGTTTAACATGCTAAGGAACTTTTTTGGTGAGCTCATTCCTCCTCTCCTCAGCAGCCTGATGAACATGCATGAGTGACTAGCTCAGTGTGTTATACCACAGATCCCGAATGTTTAATGTCATGGGTTCGCAACTCAATGTGACACATGCCCAGACTGCAAGAAATTATGCAAAAGTTGCTTCTGTTCCTGATGTTGTGCCTATGAATGATTTTGTTTGAATTTATTAAATACTACATGCAGTGTGTGTATATGCAAAGTCTTCATTTTTAGTTGATTCTCACTTTGTACTATGGAGCTTTGGCATCCATATGAACACACATTTTTCGGTGGCGCTATGAGATAAGTGATAGGCATCTGACCAATTGGTTGATGGTTCAAGTCCCATGTGGAGCAACTTCATAAAATTGTGTTTTTACACTTTGAAATGTATTTACACTTCGATTACTTGCATATGTGAGTAAGTGATGTACTAATCATTCTCTCTTTTTTGGATTAGAAATTAGTATGTTTTTTATTCATTGTGTTCATTCTCACCTGAGCCTCTGTTCATTTTGAGTTTATTCTCACTTGAACTACTGAAATTCAGCAGCTAAATGAACACGCATCTTCTTAGTGGCGCATGGTGATGAGCAACAAACAGTCGACTTGAAAAGTTGGGTGTTCAAATGTTTGGGATTTTGTTATGATTCAATCTCTTTTCATTTTAAGCATATTGAGGACCAACAGAAACGATCCCCCCTTCAAGTATGTGAAGAGAACAAGCAGAACAGCTGGGAGGAGGCGGTGAAACTCCTTCAGCAAGCCAACAATAAACCAGTGAGAGTGAAACTACTTCGTTCTACTACACAGTGCTTCTGCTCCACAGAGCTACAGTTCTATATCGCCATTGTATCACGTGTTTTGGTGTGTTTCAGTATGAGAAGGTGAGAATTTATCGCATGGATGGATCGTATAGGACTGTGGAACTGAAACATGGGAACAACACAACAGTGCAGCAGATCATGGAGGGCATGAGACTGTCGCAGGAGACACAACAGTACTTCACCATCTGGATCTGCTCAGAGAACCTCAGTGAGACACCACACCTGATAAAATACACCCACAACTCAATTCAGATATCACCTTCACTCACTTTTGTAACATTTCTGTCCATTACATCAGATTTTGCTTCATGTTTTTCTTATTTGATCTGGATTGAGACAAATCTGACCTGTGGTGTTTTTCAGGTCTGCAGCTGAAGCCATACCATAAGCCCTTGCAGCACTTACGGATCTGGAGCGAGATAGTAACTGATCTCACCGCTCTGGACCCCCAAAGGGAAACTCCACAGCTCTGCCTGTGCAGAGATGTTCGGCTACCCTTAGAAATAGAAAAAAAGGTTGATGCCACAACGTTATTATATTTTGTCTATCTTTGCTCAATCTGTTTTCGCTCAATAATTCCACTTGATCCACATGGTGTTTTGAAAGCAATGATTTAGAGCAGGGGTCCTCAACTCTGGACCTCGAAATCCACTTTCCTGCAGAGTTTAGCTCCAACCCTAATCAAACACACCTGAACAAGCTAATCAGGGTCTTCAGAATTACTACAAAGTTGCAGGTAGGTGTGTATAATCCAGGTTGGAGCTAATCTCTGCAGGAAAGTGGATCTCGAGGTCCAGAGTTGAGGACCCCTAGTTTAGAGTCTCCTACATTCTTCTGTGAAATTCATGTAAACTTCCCTCCTAGGTTGAAGATCCAAAGTCCATCCTCATTCTGTTTGATGAAGCTCGTCACTGCCTCCTCAAAGGCTTCCTATCAGCATCAGATAGCAAACTAATTACTCTCGCCAGCCTCCTCCTGCAGATTATTTATGGAAACTATGACAGCAAGAAACACAAGCAGGGCTTTTTAAAGTATGTAGCTCATTCCTCATCGATTGCCCCATATTGACAATTACTGTTTCCGTGTTTGTGGTAAAAGACATGAATATTTCTTGTTTAATGCAGTGAGGAAAACCTCAAATCCATAGTTCCAATCTCAAAGGTCAAGAGCAAAGCACATCACTGGACTAACAGGATACTTCACGAGTACAAGGTGTGTCAATTCAGAACATTTTCAAAATGTTGGTGTTGGTAAGATTTTTTATGTTATTGTACTCTTATGTTCACAAAGGCTGCATTTATTTGATGAAAAAAATTAACATGGAAAACAACTGTTTTCTATTTTCATATATTTTAACATTTAATTTATTTTTGTCATGGCAAAGCTGAATTTTCAGCATCGTTACTCCAGTCTTCAGTGTCACATGATCCTTCAGAAATCATTCTAGTATTCTGATCTGATGCGCAAGAAACATTCATAATTATTGTCAGTGTTGAAAACAGTTGTGCTGCTTAATATTTTTGGGGAAACCGTCGTACAGTTTTTTCAGGAATCTATGATTAATCGAAAGTTAATTATCATCTTACTGACCCCAAACTTTTGAACAGTAGTGAATACAGTATGTTCTTAAAGGGGTCCTATTATACTTTTCAACTTCAGTTAGTCTGTAATGTTGCTGTTTGAGCATAAAAAAGATCTGCAAAGTTACAAAGCTCAAAGTCCACTTCAAAAGGAGATATTTTATTTAACAGAAATCACTTCAAAAACTACAACAAACGACTCGTTTGGACTACAACGCATATTTTCTGGGATTTGTGATATCACAAAGATCGACGGATGGGACGAGACCTGGTTGAGCTGCACTAGAGAAGGCAATGAGTTTTGGAGACATCACTATGTCGGAGATGCTCTAGTTTTCCCAAGGCAGAAGAACTTAGAGTGGTTACAATCATCCGGGTTTAAATCGCGCTCAAATTAATTTGATTTTGATGCAATATTTACACTGAAGCTTGCAGGCGACTATGGTAAGGGGCATGACATTTCCCGACCAGGCGCCGAGTGCTGCCAATCACAATACATACTGGCCCAGCTAACCAATCACAGCACATTTCGTATTTCAGAAGGCGGGCCTTCATTTGATACAGTAACTATTTGAGCCATTCAAGCCAGACTGGGGAGAGAGGTGTTGTAAATTTTTCGAACAACCTAGTATGAGAGCCTGTTCTAGTACACCCCCAAAACAAAATCAAGATTTCGTAAAAGAGCATAATAGGACCCCTTTAAATGAGAACAGTCTTTCTGCAACTGGTCTGATTTTCTCAATTCTTTTGTGTGTCTGTAGAATTTGAGCACCAGTGAGGGTGTGAGTAAAGAGATGCACCACCTCCAGAGACTCTTTCTGCAGAACTGCTGGGATATCCCCACCTATGGGGCGGCTTTCTTCACAGGACAGGTGTTCACCAAGGCCAGCTCCAGTACCCACAAGGTCATCCGAGTGTATGTTGGTGTGAACACCAAAGGCCTGCATCTAATGAACATGGAGACAAAAGTGAGATTTCAGTCACTTTATATCATACGGACAGAGGTTTTCACATGTTGTTGTATCCCTCAAATCTTCTGTGACATTGTGTTTTTTTTATTAATCAGGTGCTTCATCTTAGTCTGGAGTATGGGACATTTATGTGGCAGTTGGGTCAGGCTGACCAATATGTCCAAATACACAGTCTAGAGAACAAGAAGAACTTTATTGTACACACCAAACAGGTATTTGTCTTCCTTGCATCTTGACATTCATTGTGACAATGTGAAACCTGAGTTTGTGGTTTTTCTCCAGGCCGGCCTTATCATCAAGCTGCTGATGAAGTTGAGTGGACAGATTACACCAAACGACAGAGCTGCATCCGATAAATAAGCTTACGGTTATCCCGTAATGTGTTTTGATTTTTATGCTATTATAAATCTACATGACTAAGAGTTGTTTATACCAAAAGGAGAGATATTACATATCATCATAAATGTTAACCTAATTCACCATGTAATATTTTCTTACTGTATATAATATCATATGTATTTTATAATGTCATGATTCATTTGAACAGTTTTTGTAAATATGAACATTTTAATAAAAAAAAATCATAAAAAGAGCCCTTATAAATTTCCGATCATTATTAATCAGTTTGAAGCATGTTTTGAAGAATAATAAATAAAAGCCTTTATTATTTATTTTCTGATACGCTGGGAGAATAATCAGCTTTCAAAATAATTATCCACATGTAAGTCAGTAATATAATGTTGAACTAATATAATATTTTCACAGATACATTTCCATGACCGTTACAGCCATTTGAAATGACTAAATTTTTCTTAATTTTTTAAAATGCTAATTTGCTAAGAGTAATTCAGACTGAACTGTGAACCTGTAAAAAAAAAGTTAATATAAGTTTTTAATATAGTTTTAATTTAATTGTATTATTTTTGTTACACTTCATATAAAGTTTATAAAAGAAAATACTAAACATTTGTTTTAATATTATCCAAGTGAAACCTCTATCATCCCCCTTTATAACTCTTAGACACAAGAACATGTTTTTGTGCAGATTTCCATTCAGTGTTGAAACAGAGGCTGTCTTTTTTAAGATAAATGGCTTATTCCGAATTGTCACGCCAAGCTTAATAGCAGCACATTCAGCCTCTATAATATTGTCATGTTGTACTCTGCTTTATGACCGGAAATCTTAATCTAATTTTTATGTGCATTATTTGCATAATCCATCACATTTATGGATGCACTGAGACTTAATTAAGTCCAAGATCTCTCATTCAGCTTCCTTTAGGTGATAAATAAAAGATCCTTTAAGAGCTGACAGGATTTGGTCAGTCATGTCTTTCAATAGTTCCCTCCTTCCTTTTCTCACTTATTCCCTTGTCGCAGTCATTGTACACAACAGAAGGCAGAACACTAGACTTCTGTTCCTGTTTCTCTAGAGAATGAAAAGATTGCTCTCGGCCTGCCAAAATGATGTGGATTCTCCATTTCTCTGAAAATTCCATGTCCACAAAAGTGATGAAAACGTTCTTGCTCTCAACAAACTGTTGAGTAACAGTGTCCGACTTCCCAACAGCTCATTTGTTTGTGGTGCTGAAAGAGCGATCTTTCAGCTGCTAAAACCCATCCAAAGGTCAGAGAGAACTTGCTGTAAAACAGAGACAGTGATGCCTCAAAGACACGACTGAGATCTTTCTCACACCCTGTTTCTCACACAATGCTTGAATGGGGGCTTAGAGGAGCAAAATGAAGGAGAAGGGGAGGGGAATCTTTTTAGTGCAACAATAGTCTTTGTCTACAATGTCCCTCCATTCTTATTGGGGTTACTGACGGGGACGGGGTGGAGGGGCCGGATTGCCATAGAAACAGTGACAAAACAAGCTGGTCCCAGAGCAGAAGAGGCACACAAAACATGCTTAAAATCCGGGACGGAATCTCTGTATCGATCTCTGCAATTTAGTTAGAAGAGACAGTGTGCCAAAGAAGGAGGAAGACTTATGTGAAAGGATGGATGCAGCTTCAGTTGGGTAGAAGAGAAGGCAATGAAAAATACTGGAGCAGTATAAAAGCACTCAAATCATTTCAGAGGGACATTTGGACCAGAACTCAGTTGTGTTCGCGGTTATTGCTCGACTGGATATCACAATGAACTCCGACACTCAGTATGAGGACTCAGTATCCATCATGGTTCTGGAGAACATCAAGAACAAGCTGTTACATGCTTTCAGAACATCGGCAGAACCAAGAACCTCCGCTGAGACAGCTATTCATCCGATCGGAAAGAGTTTCCAAGTAAACGAAGAGCTTCGGAGAGCCAAAATAGATGGAGCCATAACTTGGTTAAGATCAGAACTGGTAAGTTTAGAAACCACTGACTCTATTACATCCTAAGTGACAATTTAAATTGTGTTGTTGGATTGTTTTATTTTTGGTTCGACTGGATATCACAATGAACTCCGACACTCAGTATGAGGACTCAGTATCCATCATGGTTCTGGAGAACATCAAGAACAAGCTGTTACATGCTTTCAGAACATCGGCAGAACCAAGAACCTCCGCTGAGACAGCTATTCATCCGATCGGAAAGAGTTTCCAAGTAAACGAAGAGCTTCGGAGAGCCAAAATAGATGGAGCCATAACTTGGTTAAGATCAGAACTGGTAAGTTTAGAAACCACTGACTCTATTACATCCTAAGTGACAATTTAAATTGTGTTGTTGGATTGTTTTATTTTTGGTTTTAGATAGATAGATAGATAGATAGACAGATAGATAGATAGATAGATAGATAGATAGATAGATAGATAGATAGGTGGAAGGATGGATGATAGACAGATATATAAAAGGATGGATGGACAGAAAAACAGATAGATGGAAGGATGGATGATAGACAGATTGACATACAGTATATATATATATGGATGGAAGGATGGAGAGATAAAATTATAGATAGATAGATGGATGGATGGATGGATGGATGGATGGCTGGATGGATGGATGGACAGAAAAAAGAGATGGAATGATGGATGATAGATCTATAAAAGGATGGATGGATGGACAGAAAAAAGAGATGGAAGGATGTATGATAGATATATAAAAGGATGGATGGATGGACAGAAAAACAGATGGAAGGATGGATGACAGACAGACAGATTGACAGATATATGGATGGAATTATGGAGAGATGGATAGATAGATAGATAGATAGATAGATAGATAGATAGATAGATGGATAGATAGGTGGAAGGATGGATGATAGACAGATATATAAAAGGATGGATGGACAGAAAAACATAGATGGAAGGATGGATGATAGACAGACAGATTGACATATATATATGGATGGAAGGATGGAGAGATAAAATTATAGATAGATGGATGGATGGATGGATGGA
>NW_015505340.1:1073653-1102913 GCF_001515645.1 Sinocyclocheilus grahami | reverse complement strand
GATAGATAGATAGATAGATAGATAGATAGATAGATAGGTGGAAGGATGGATGATAGACAGATATATAAAAGGATGGATGGACAGAAAAACATAGATGGAAGGATGGATGATAGACAGACAGATTGACATATATATATGGATGGAAGGATGGAGAGATAAAATTATAGATAGATGGATGGATGGATGGATGGACAGAAAAAAGAGATGGAAGGATGGATGATAGATATATAAAAGGATGGATGGATGGACAGAAAAACATAGATGGAAGGATGGATGACAGACAGACAGATTGACAGATATATGGATGGAAGGATGGAGAGAGATAGAGAGATAGATAGATAGATATATGTACATGAATGTGTCTAATCTGTTGCCTTGTGATTGTCATGCAGCTGGAGATGCGCTCTCAGGATCGTCAGCTGGCTCAGACTCTGCTGGGACTCAATAAGGAGATTCAGAGGCTCAGACAGGAGAACGGATCTCTGCTCCAGGATGCTGACAGTGCTGACCACCTGTGACCCCATAGAGCAGAGCAGGGCTTAATGAGAGAACAATGCACTGGCGAGCAGATGCGTATATAGGAGTGGAATAAACTTGTTTGTGACAGAAATAACTCTCCTCTCCAGGAGAGCACTTTGCTGGCACTTTGTGAAAACTTGACCAAATATCAGTCAAACTGGGTGATGACATTTGTACTCAAAACTACATATACCACCCTTTACGCCTGGCATTAACATACCATTTTTGGTGATCGAATCACAATTGGAAAGCACTTGACCACAGGTGAAAATGCACCCAAGACACATTGCAATTCATTAAAACCATATCGATCTAGGATGGATTCTGACCCGACATTACCAGATTTCTATGCGATGATCACACTGGAGATGTACTGGAATGATGGTGTAAATGCAATACAGCTAAAAGTGTCCTATTAATAATATAGGCTATATATAATACTATTCGGATACAAAACACATGTTAATACCAGATGTAAAGGGCACTAGCCTTAAGAAGGCTAATTGAGACTTATTTTATAAGTATGCTTTGCATAGATAGAATTTCTATTAATAATTTGTCTATAGAAGATGTAGTGCATATATATTCTTCCTATTACTGAGATTGTGACCATCTGCTGTATGACTGAAAAACCAAGTGTTGATGATTGTTCACCTTTGAACATATGGAATAATTAGCACAGTATACGCAATGGGTGCATAAAGCATGTCAACATCTGTTTTTTGAAAATGTCTTGATGATTTAAACTCCTTATTGCATCATGAAATAATTACTTTCAACATTTATCAGGTTTATAGGTTTTTATTATCATACTTGTGGTACTAGTAGTATGATAGTAAGTATGATGTCAAAGCATGTCATAGCATATTATTAGAAAAATTTAATAATCAGTGAATATATGTTCACATCTTGATCAAAAAGAAAAGAAAAAAAAAGAAAAGAAATATCCTAATTTTCCATGCCATGACTCTCATAATACAATAGAATGGAGTTGTTCATTGTTCAACTTTCAAAACAATAAATTTCTGGTAACTTGCTGTCAGTGTCATAAAAACATCACACAACACTTGTGCACTTAGTTTGAAGAGGCACTTCAGTTTTGAGAAATGAAAGAAAATACATTTACAGATATATAAGAGCTGTTTATGTAAAACAAATTTCCATTCTAATGTATCTCTATTAATGCATTCAGGTAGAATAGCAGTATATCACCAAAGACTTTGTCAAGTTTCTCACAGTGTAAAACATTTTACTTTTTCGCTTTAGTATGTTCTGAACATAAGGCAGTTACTCGGGTTGTAGTCCAATTAGACATTATGAAATTTCTCACATAAGGAATTCATAATTTGTTCTTCTGTGAGACGCAACACTAATGTAACATGCATACTGGAACTTGGTGTATTAATCAAGCACATGTGATCTGAACGGGAGGTTTCAGGGCACAGAGCTGCGTCTACTAAAGGCCCACTTGGGCAGGTAGGCTGCGAGAGGAGCGGGGCTCATACATGTGCTAAAGGAGTAGATGGAAGGGTAAAAGCTCATTTCTCCTGAGAAGGAGGACATACTGCTCCCCCCACCCTCACTCCCAGAGTCCCAACAAGGTTCCTCCTCCTCCTCCTCCTCTTCCTCTTCTTCTATGGCTTTTGCACACTCCTGCTTCAGTTCCTGAATGCCGTCATGGAGATCCATCAGCTGGCGAATCAAAGCTTGGTCCTGAGAGTGCATCTCCATCTACAAAGCAGAGGAATGTTTTTTTACTTATCCTTTTATTCAATTATTTTTGAGTACATCGAAGTCAATAAACTTTCTAACAGTATTTTTGTGTAAGCAAAGATATCATCATTCAATACTGAAGAATGAATAAAAACTGCTGTTTAAAGTGTTTTTTAAAAAAAAAAACCCAACTTAACACAATTACACACTGCAGAAAGTGTTACTTTAAGGAGTTAGTTATATCTGACTCTTAAAATATTTTTTACTGGTATAAATGCAGTCAGGTTGAATAATTCTTATTAAATGGTTTGAATATAAGTTGGCAAGGAAGTCAAAACTGAATGTTGGGCGGTGTTTTGTTGACAGAAGTAGGCTAAAGTAGGCATACAAAAGTTATTAACCACAAAAGTTAGGCTACATCAAGGCGAAGTTAAGATAAGGTTACGTTTATCGTTGTTCATATTTCTCAGATCGCGTAGGGACTCAGATTTCGCTCGTGTTCAAGTTAGTCTTTCCGGTTCGCCGCGTTGACCAACAGAAAGCTGCTTGATTTGAAAGTAACTTGTGTGCGAGCGGTGCTTCATGCACCCAAACAATGGTGACAATTTAAAGGACCCTTTTTGCCCGTAAAATTTCACCGAAACTACACAGTAAAGTCGCGTTCGGGAGGTTAGCCTACCATAGAAGCAATAGGCTACGGGAGAAACCGACAAAACTTTCTAAAGCCGTATTATAAATTTAAATATCACAAATAGCCTATAATCAACTAAAAGCCTTAGTCTTGTGTTTAAAAAAGCATTTAAGATAGTTGAGGACAACCTAATGAATCTACATACGAGCCTAAAAAACTGACAGAAATTGACAGACCCCCTCACCTATATAAAGCGGAGGTAGGCTAAGCCCTATACAACCTTAGCCTATACAAATCATAAATCATCTAAATCTTTTTTTTTATTTTTTAACTGTTTTAAGAATAATTATATTGACTTCAATTTACATTTTGCTCTTTATCCAGAACATCTTTCTAAAAGACCAGAACAAACATTAGGCTAATTCACATATTCACACCAGAATGATCAGGTCAAGGTTAAGGTGTTACTATGCTGAGTAAGTCCTTATCCTTTCATTCAGCAGCGGGAGTTGAAAGTATTTTAGACGGGAAATGTCTTTTTCAGATGCAGATGCCATGGCAGTCTAATTGGATGCTTTGAGAGGAAATAATATCTTGCATTCCAGCACATTTCATGAGCCTGTTTCTTACTGTAGAAAGGACGAAACAAGAAGTTTGTTCAAGAAGTTTGAAACAAGAAGCTTATATATATATATATATATATATATATATATACACCTTGCTATGTGTACTGTGTTAGGCTAACCAAGACTTGTCATTTGCACTTATATATTGTTGCTCTTTTGTTAGTTTTGACTGCTTTTATTGTCCTCATTTGTGAGTCGCTTTGGATAAACACGTCTGCTAAATGAATAAATGTAAATGTAAATGTAAGAAGTGTTCCTGCTAAAACCTGCATTAATTACACTAGCATACAAATAATGGAACCTACTTCGAAATATTTAATCAAAGAAAATTAAGGAGAAAATAACTTTGTTGGGAGCAGGTGAAATCCTTCATGGGCACTGAACCTCTTCCACTGAACTGCTCCTGAAGAAGATTCAACAGTATGTTTGCTTGAGTGTGTTTACGTGTTTTTCTCTGTTTCATTGAAGCACATTTAATGGAACTCAATTTAAACCTGATTTCTTATAGGAGGGAACACAAAACAACACTATTTATGTGAGCAGCTGAGTGAAGTGGCATAAATGCTGACTGGAAGTGAACACTGGAATTGTAGGAGTCATTAGGACTGTGTTAAGGCTGGAAAAGAACAATATATGAATGCTGGGAAAGCAAGGTGCTCGTCGGTTTCATTGTACAGAGCAGAATATAAAATGTAGAATTACAAGTAGTGGCCTAACTGACCTGAATTCACCCGACTCCAGAATGAATTTTTAAACAACCATATATTCATTCTTATCAAAGAACAATATGTTTTCTTAAGAATTCAGTGACATTTAGTCATAAAACTGTTCTAAATCAATTACAGTTAAAATGTCATTAAAGGAATTGTGACAAGAACAATAAACATTGTTCATGATTTAGATTTGAAGTCACAGAAGTACAGTGGGTATAGAAAACAATCACATCCATTTAAAATAATCACATTTTGTTGCTTTGCAACCTGAAATGAAGACGGACACAGTTTTTGTTTTATCCAGCTGTATTTACTCATACAACTTATAACATCCAAGTGAAAGCTCTAACACCAACATGACAGAAAAAATAAAAAATCCAGAGTTGGAAAAAGGATCTCCACCTTGTGTCAGTATGTTGTTGAACCTTTTGATTTAATTACAGTCTTTAGTCTGTTGGGATTTGTCTCTACTAACTTTACACATCTAGACTTTGCCATATTTGCCCACTCTTCTTTGCAGATCTGCTCAAGTTCAGTTAAATTTGATGGTGACCGTTTGGACACAATCATTCCGGAATCAACGGAAAAAATCATTCCACAGATTTTCAATGGGGTTTAAGTCTGGGCTCTGACTAGGCCATGCAAGGACATTCACCCTTTTCTTCTTCAACCATGTGTGCTCAGTTTTGCTGTGTGATTTGGGTCATTCTTGCAACCCTCCCATACAAGCCACATTTGTGGAGAATTTGTGATATTGTTGTCACATGCATACAATAAATTCCTGCAACTGCTTCAGAGTTGCTGTAGGCATTTTGGTCGCCTCTCTGACCAGTTTCCTCCTGGCTCTTTCATCCAGTTTGGAGCAACGTCCTGATCCAGGGAGGGTCTGTGCTGTACCAAATAGCTGCCATTTTTTAATAATAGACTTTATTGTACTTCTAGGCATTGATAAAGCCTTTGAAATATTATTTGTATCCACCTCCCAACTTGTGCCTGTCCACAACTTTATCCCAGAGATCTTTTGACAGTGCCTTGCCACCCATAGTGGATTGTTTGCTTCAGTTGCACTACCAAGAACTGAAATGCTCCAGGAAAGCTCTTTTCATGCTGAGCTAATCAAAATGACCACAGCTGATCACAGTTGAAAGTCAAATGGCTTTGTGTGCCATTGACAAGGTGATTAGTTACTCCTGATTGAGTTTACAAGTCATTTTAAGGTGATTCTGGTTCTCAGCAATTATGGATTTTTAAATGTTTTTTCTGACATTTTGGTGTTATAGCTTTCATTTGGATGTTATAAGTTGCACTGAGTAAATACTGGATAAAACAAAAACTGTGTCCGCCTTCATTTCAGGCTGCAAAGCAAGAAAATGTGATTATTTTAAAGGGGGTGCTTCTTTTCTATACCCACTGTACTAAAGTGATGAATATAGACCAGTAAGACATAATATTAGCTCCTCTTACAGGGTTTCTGTGGTGTCTTTTGTGAAAGGTTGCCATGACATGCCATGAGTACAGAGGCTGTAAATGCCAAGCAATATATTTACTGAGAATGGGCCTGCTTAGTATTTAACCCCCGGGATGTTGTAAGGGTCACAACATGAATGTTAATGACAAGATGGTAGTAATTGTTTACACATGAGGAGTAACATTTTTAAAAAACGCAAGCTGACATTTGATTTTACTCAAGTTTGAAACAACATGACCTATGTTTACATCAATAGACATTCATGAAATGCTTAGACCACACAGAAGATCCACTATACACAAGGAGAAGGTAAAATATACAAAAAAAATTAATACAAATTATACATCTATTATATTATAAGTCTCTTATGTTCTCCAATTAAGGCTGCATATACATGATCAAAAATACAGTAAAAGAGTAATATTGTGAAATATTATTACAATTTAAAATAACCTTTTTCTATTTTAATATATTTTAGAATGTAGTTTATTCCTGTGATGGCAAATCTGAATTTTCAGCAGTCATTACTCCGGTCAGTGTCACATGATCCTTCACAAATTTTAATATGCTGATTTGAGCTCAAGAAACTTTTCTTATTATTATCAATGTTGAGAACAGTTGTGCTGCTTAATATTTTTTGCGGAATTCTTTGATGAATAGAAAGTAAAAAAAAAGAAGCATTTATTTGAATTTGAAGTCCATGGAAATATTATACAATAATTATTTTTACTGTCAATTTTGATCAGTTTAATGCATCCTTAGGGCTGCATGATTATGACAAAATTCATAATTGTCGATTATTTCCTTGAAATTGTTATTGCGATTATTACACATCATATAATCACAATTCACATTGAATGATTTTTATACCATTGTTTGAAGCAACCACATGCCATATTTTTAGATGAAAATAAACAAGCTGAAAACACTGATAAACTTTTATTGCTTTTCTATAGTATTAAGCCTCAAATGTGAACTATACATTGAATTGGTTTCTTCTTTAAATAAAAAAAGTAAAAATATGCATGGTTTTATAATGTTATACTAAAACAAAAATAAATAAATAAATGAAAACAAATTTATGCAGAATAACATAAGTGGACTTTTACAATTAATTGCTGCTTTGAAACATTACGTAATTGTGGCATCCGTATGATTAGAAATTTGATTAATTGTGCAGCCCTAATCCTTGCTGAACAAAATTATTAATTAAAAAATATCTTACTGACCCCACACTTTGGAACTATAATTTATATGTAGAAACATATTTTATCATTATAATATAATAATTATTTAACATTAAATAATTAATCTGTCAAAATTTAAAATAAATAAAAATGTATAAATTAAGATTTGTGTGAAAAGCTAGATTAATCATAGATTATTCTTCATATGAAAGAGGTTGAAAACAAAAACTCTATTGCAAAATATGACAAAAGAACTAAATAAAAAGTAAGACTTACACCAGATAAAATAATTATAATATTACATTATAATACAGTTAATAATTTTTGATATTTTCCTAAAAATCCACCGGCCCCTGGGATCTATGCCCTTGCTGAGGGCAAAGTGTTATCATGGGAAAACAAAATTGCCTCATATTTGTGTCCAAATGACTGATAATGTAGTAAACTGTACTAAATGAAATCTTACCAGCTCCTTCCTCAACCAGGCCAGTGCAGTCTCAATGTCCAGCCGGCCTGCATCCCCCTCTCCAGCCATACACTTCCCTCTGCGCACCTCCTGGGAAGAGGAATGATCCCTGCACATTACTGCTGCTTTACAGTGATCAAAAGAAATTTCTTTACAGGAGAAATCTCTCAGTCTGGTAAGAACGACTTCCATTGTTTCTAGAAGTGCTGATGAGGTGCAGAGAGCTCTCTGTTCTTCTTGTCAGCTGTAGATTCAGCCCTGTCACTGAAACACTCTGTCCACCACTGGTGAGTCCGTTCTGGGATGGATACTTAAAACACCCCCTCCCTTCACCCCCTGCTACGCCATAAACACGCGCACACTCTGATTTTACATGCGACATAAGTCTGTTTATGTGCAAGGGAGTGACGTAGAGAGACTGACGTCAGCCTCGCCTGCAGTGTTTCTGATTTGCTATGAGCTTTGTAAATGTTCAATGCAGTTGAATAGATGACGTGTGAATATGGAGTTGCTATGGCTTCGCGGTAAGTACTAGTGAAGACTGCTGGAGTCTATGGAATGTCCTTGGCAATAGTAGGATGGTAAATAGCAAGTGGACATTTGCGGCCTGAATAGATCACAAATTACATTTGTCAGGCCATAGCCTTTGATTTTTGATCCCATGCAGATATTAGTATTAACTAATATATTTTCTTCTCACAATAGCCAATGTTTATCCTCAAAGTATGGATCTAAAGTCAATGGTTGTGAACCGCTGACGAACATGAGCGCCCAGGCAGCCATTTGGAGCCGCATGCTGTCATGTCCTCTCTGCGTTCCCCAAGCAACCTGCACAAATAAGCAATACATCCCAACTCGGGACAAAAATAGTGGACACAATTGAGGCTATATTTAAACCCAGTAGATCAAACCAACAAATTCTTTGAGGTTACAGACATTCAAAGAGACAGAATGGGACCAACTTCTCTTCATCCATGAAAAGAGAGTCTAGCCTTTCGGTTTTCTTTCAGAATCTCTGCCATGCATGACTCACCAGACTTAAAACTCTAGTGTCCTACAAAATGTTTAGCCAATTTGATAAAATTACCTACATCAAAACATAGTGTGCATTTGGTTAATTCCCATGCAAAAGCATTGGGAAGTAATATTAATGTAATGTAACAATAAACGCAGTCCTCACAAGATCAGTTATTGGACATAAGACCAGACCAGGACATAAGATTGGCTCTTGGAAGCTATACCACCCTCTTGTGGTAAAAATAAATAAAAATACATATAAACTCCCATCTGCCCTCAACTGATTCCTCAAATTCTGACTTTTAAATTAAATTTCATTATTATCAAATAATATAATTAAAACATTATTACTTTGTAACAAATTTATTATTAATCATATTTGAACATTTCCTACAGTATTTAACAAATATAAAATGATAAAAAAAATGTATAAAATGTTTATATATATATATATATATATATATACATATATATCTGGGTTTTTTAAAATTGCAACTTTCAGTAACAAATTATGAATAAAAAAATAATTTATGAAATTACTATAGTGAATAAATATTTTTCTAATTATTTTAAGCTCTAAATATTTGATCATTTAAAAGTTTCTCCTTGGGAGTGAATTTTATCACTATGTAATTCTTTTTTTTAAATTACATATTTAAATGAATAAACTATATATATATATATATATATATATATATATATATATATGCTCTCTCTTTCTCTATATATTTCGTATTATATTTGTGAATTTCATGTCTGGTCATATATTCCTCATTATAAAAACACAAAGTGCACATCTAATCTAATCTCAAATAATTAAACCTTAAACAGTCACAAAAACAAAAAAAACAGGTACTGATAATAAAAGAAACACTTGTTTATTAGACAAAACAAGTGGTTTGGTAGCATAAATGCATGGTCTGGGAAAAGGACAAAATTTACAATAAGAATGCTTAGAAACAAACAATAAATGGTACTCTTGTAGAAGCAAGGCTTGTCTCTAGGCAGTTGTGGGATTGGAGCTGACTGCCACTGCCGGGTCCCCCAGCAGGTCTTCGCTTCCTATGTCTATTCCGCTTCGTTTTCTCTCCGTCTGTCTTTTTGGGCTGCTGAGGCATGGGTTTATTCTTTTTCTTCAGGCAGCTAAGTGGGTTGGGATTGCAGGATTTCCTCTTACGTTTTTTTGCCTCTCTTGTCATTACGGTCTTTGCGGAGACCCTCCTTCTCTCTCTGGATGCTTAACTGTTGTGACGGGCTCACTAACTCACCCAGCTGAACCGCTTCAACATGCTTCAGCGAACGTTCAGAGGGCTTGTCTGACACCATGGTGTTGAGGATAATGTAGAGCAGAGGAACCCCAGGAATCTTCTTCAGGGCCGTCGTCAACTCTTGATCCTGGTAATAAGGATAATTGTGTGTTATTAATTAATCTTTTTTATTATTTTACAAAATATATATCCCCCCCCCTCCTTACCTGAGTTGCAGTGAAGTAGTGGTGTGGATTTGTCTCCCCAAGCATTGACATCTCTGGATGCTTAACTGTTGTGACGGGCTCACTAACTCACCCAGCTGAACCGCTTCAACATGCTTCAGCGAACGTTCAGAGGGCTTGTCTGACACCATGGTGTTGAGGATAATGTAGAGCAGAGGAACCCCAGGAATCTTCTTCAGGGCCGTCGTCAACTCTTGATCCTGGTAATAAGGATAATTGTGTGTTATTAATTAATCTTTTTTATTATTTTACAATTTTTATATTTTCCTTACCTGAGTTGCAGTGAAGTAGTGGTGTGGATTTGTCTCCCCAAGCATTGACAACAAACACTCTGATGCAGGTAATGGATCTTTCATGTGTTTGCAATTCCTGATCTGAAATCTCTGTAAGATGAGTTTTGCTCCATAGAGGTCTTTTGCAAGAGTTTCAAGTTCCTTCAAGGCGCTGCTGCAAAGAACAGAACAACTATGGTATTAGCCTATACAAGAACTAATACACCGATATCATTACTAGAAATAAAAATCGCATTAACTTACTTTGTGGTACAGAGCTGAACTTCTCCCATGAGATACTTTGGCAATTGCTCTTTGATTTGAATCTTATTCTTTAACGCCGCCTGACATAACGTCCCATAAATTAATATTTGGAAAGGTTCCCTAAAGCAAAAGTTGTACTTATAAAAACTGATTGTTTTCTTCGCGTGTTTCTGGCGTTTTATCTTCATGGTGAATTATTAATACATAAAGCTCAGACAGTTTCAACGAACAGATTATCTTGACAGGATAAGAGCAGAATATCAATAAACCCGACCACGTGAGGATTGATACGCTTGATTTTTGTAAATATGTCAACAAAACTGTTGGAGGAAGCTCACGCCATTCTCGAACATTAACAATAAAATTAACGTTTTCAATAAATAAAGCTGTGTACTTTACGGTCCCCGGTTCAGAAATTGCAACCAAGATAAGCTACAAATTAATTGGAACACAAACAGGTTATGATTTTACAGTAAGCAGTACTAAATGTATATCTCTCAGTTGAAAATGTTTATGCATGTTTTGATAAATTTTTTTTCAATCGCTTTATTTTTTTTACCGGTTCAACCCATTGCATTGAAAAGACCCGATTCCAATGAATGCCTCATTCATCGCTATCAGGTTCAACACGGAAAGCACCGGTTTAGCGGTTGTGTTGTGTATCCCTGGCGCTTGAGAAGATGACATCCCGAAAAGATACCCCGTCTGGAAAAACTCTGGATTCTCCCGTCAAACAAATCCAAATCGAAGGACTGGTAAGTCCACGTTTAACAGAATCAATGTAGCTGAGTGCTCAGAAAGTGAACTCTGGTGTTTAAACGTGTCTGCAGACTGAATATGCCAAACTAGAAATAATAATAATAATAATAATAATCAGTAGTGGAAAGAGTACTGAAAAAATATTCTCAAGTAAAAGTACCATTACCTTCCAAAAAATGTAGTGTGAGTAGAGTAAAAGTACTTGTCCAAAAAAACTACTTGAGTAAGAGTAAAAGAGTAGCCTATTTAAAAGTACTCATGAGTATTGAGTAGTGAGTACTGAGCTGTGGATTCTACCCCCTCATAATAAACGCTGTCTACAGCAATTTATACTTTTTAAAAATGTTGTACATTCTGTAATTCACAATATCTTATTTGTCATAAAGAATGAAGAATATCTTTCATCCAGCAGTTTTAATTTTGACTGCCAACTCTTTAAAATACATCAAAACAGCACGGAAACAGTATTCAGTTGAAGAAAAGATGAAAGTTATTCTCAGTACAATCATCCCCATTTAAATCATAAAGTTTGAAAAAATAGATTTAAAATCATGTGTAAGGCCACTGAGACTGCATATGCCGTTGTTGCACAAAATATTAATGTTTAGAACAGTGCAAATACTAACACCATTAGAAACTCATTGTTCAGCATCACACACCATGATATGGGTTAAAATGAGAGCCCATTTCTCTCCAAAACGGTGCCAGTTTTAGCGTTTTGCAATAAAGAAATAAGAATAACTAAACTTGGTAATTTGTTACAATTTTAACATAGATGCACATTGTTCTAGAATGATGGCAAATTCATGCCATACCTTTTACACATTTACTCGAATTGTTATGCTGATAATACAATTTGTAAGGAATAATACATTAAATAGCGAGGTATCTCTGGGGAAACTTTTTCAAAGGAAAACACGTTTTATAAGTGAGTGGGAATTTACCGAACGTGGCACTTGCGGGAGTTAACACTGTATGCAATACCCGCAACCGCACACCAAATTTCAGGCCGTGTAGATAGGCAAGCATATATACAAATCATTTAGTAAGCAGAAATCCAAAATGTACCTTAACATATTAAGTTGGAGGAAGATGTGACTGAATTGATGCTTGAATAATGCACTTCCAGCAGCCATGATAAACAGTTGGCGGTTAAAGTTTTCTATGCACAATTTGATTTGACGAAAGTCACAAGACCTATTACTCTCTATCCTATCACGTTGATGGATAAAAATAAAATTAAAATAAGCATGTAAAGACCACAAACGGAGGAAAATAGTGGAGTAAAAGTACCGATACATCACTTAAAATGTACTCAAGTAAAAGTACACAATTTTTAAACTACTCAAAAAAGTACAATTACTGATAAAAACTACTTAATTACTGTAACGTGAGTATTTGTTATTCATTACTTCACACCCCTGATAATAATAATAATAATAATAATAATAATAATATTTTTTCAAAGCTAGTTGCAAATGGAATTAGAAAATTTAGAAATTTAATAGTTTAATTTCAGGAATGACTTGAAATAACAATATTTTCAATATTTTGATCCACATATGATTAAGAAAATTTAGCTGTGTATTGTTGCCAATTTATTGGTTTATTTAATTACACAGGTCACATTAGCAACATTTACTTTTGGGTTTGCATTGTCCAAAAAGAGATGTATTTTCTACAGAGCTGTCAGCTATAAAGTGCAGACTGTCTTGATTTCATGTGAACATATTTACATGGCTAGAGTAAATAGTCGCTTGACTAGGACTGTTTAATTTCAGTTTGCCCCTCTGACAGATGACTGTAAAATCTCCATTAAAAAAGTACATTCTCTTTTATATACAGTTGTGCTCAATTATTCATACCCTTGGTAAATATGATCAAAGAAGGCTGTGAAAAAAATCTATATCAATAATCCTTATGATCTTTTATTTGAAAAATTTACAAAAATCTAACCTTACACTGGATAATAAGAGTTTAAAATGGGAGGGAAATCTCATAATGAAATAAATGTTTTACTCTACAGGGCTCGCAAAATCGCTAGCCCGACGTCCCGGGGCTATTGTGTTTTCCAGTCGGGCTACCAAAATGTATCTCCTAAAGTGAGTTGTATCAAACTTAAAGGGAAAGATCACCCAAAAATGAAAATTCTGTCATCATTTACTCACACTCATGTCGTTCCAAACCTGTATGAGTTGCTTTCTTATGTTGAACACAAAAGAAGATATTTTGAAGATTGCTGGTAATCAAACAGTTGGTGGTTGCCATTGACTTCCATAGTATTTTTTTTTCCTACTATGGAAGTCAATGGCAACCACCAACTGTTTGATTACCAGCAATCTTCAAAATATCTTCTTTTATGTTCAACATAATTAAGATTTTAGTTTTTGTGAAAACCTGTATCTGAACTGTAAATCATGTAATTTTATGGCTCAGTACTGTATGTTACCGCAGACATTGTCCAACACCACTCATACTGTGTTCATTTTACTTGTGCAGCTCTTAAAATGGGTCATAAATTACCTTATATTTATTTAAAAAAATTCTGCAGATACCCTGTAAATAGTGAAATAAAATTCCTTCCTTCATATTTGTTGATATTTGTGTATTAAAAATATTTTTGGTTGACATTTAAACTCCTATATGATTTTCTATATTTTTTTTTATTTGGACTAGTTAAATTAATTTTTGGGCTACCAAAATATGAAGAGTACCTGCCCGAAGGGTTACCAGGGATTTAGAAATTTTGCGAGCCCTGCACTAATACACGTTGGCCACAATTAATCATACCCTTTATTCAGTACATTTTGCATCATCCTTTTGCCAAGATACCAGCTCTGATGAGTTTGGAGAACACCTGACAAGAGATCAGAGACCATTCCTTCATCCAGAACCACTCCAGACCCTTTAGATTCGCAGCTCCATGCTGGTGCGTCTTCTCTTCAGTTCACCTCACTCATTTTCTGTAGGGTTCAGGTCAGAGGACTGGAATGGCCATAGCAGAAGCTTGGTTTTGTGCCCAGTGACCCATTTTTGTGTTGATTTTGATATTTGTTTTGGATCACTGTCCTGTTATAAGATCCAACCTTGGCCCATTATAAGATTTCTAGCAGAGTCAGTCAGTTTTTATTTTTTTATCTGTTGTTATCTGATAGAATTCATGATGCCATGATAGAATTCCATCTGAACAAAATCGAGTTTCACGATTCGATTCGATTCACGATTCAATTTTTTTTTCAAAATTAGATTTAAGACAAATTATAAATTAAATGTGTCCTTTTATTATTACTTGGGCAAAATGCTGCACATTTCTTTGTGAAATTGAAATATAACACTATAATAATATATTAATATAGCATATTTGTAAGTCGCTTTGGATAAAAGCGTCTGCTAAATGACAAAATTTAAATATAATGTAAATTTAAATAACAAAACTAAATAGAAATTTTAAAACAACCCCCAAATCAAATAAATAACACAAATAAAATAAATCTCTTCATATAAACAAACTAAGGCTTTGTCTCTGCTCTTTCCTTTTAAAATTAGAGGCAACCACTGCATTTTAATCATGATCCAAACAAAGATGCTTCATACATGCAACATGAGCAGTTTTTAATCTAAATTAAATTGTATAATTTCGAAATTTGAAGCAAAACCAGAATGGTTTGACTTCAGTTTTGTGAAACTATACATAAAAATATCTGCATGAAACAGCAGACGAGCTGAATGAGACGCAGATTCACTCTCAGCCAGCAGGTGGCGCTTAAAGCGTTTCCTTGGTTTCCGCTGTAAACAAAGTGGTGCTGCACTTATGAACTTTAATATGCATTATACAGAGGCAAGATTAATAGAAAAAAAACATCTAAACTTTTCTGAAGACAGTAAGTTCCCCTCAGACATGTATTCATATAAACTCCTACCCAGATAGATAGATAGATAGATAGATAGATAGATAGATAGATAGATAGATAGATAGATAGATAGATAGATAGATAGATAGATAGATAGATAGATAGATAGGGCAGTCGTGGTTGAATGGTTAGAGAGTTGGACTTGTAACCCGAAGGTTGTGGGTCTCCGGTCCGACAGGAATTGTCGGTGGGAGGAGTGAATAACCAGCACTCTCTTCCACCCTCAATTCCCTGACAGAGGTGAGACCCTTGAGCAAGGCACCGAACCTCCAACTGCTCCCCGGGCGCCACAGCAAGATGTCTGCCTACTGCTCCGGATGTATGATCACAGTGTGTGTGTTTGTGTGCACTTGGATGGGTTAAATACAGAGCACAAATTCCAAGTATGGGTCACCATACTTGGCCACACGTCACTTCATATATATTTTATTTGAACAGGCATACATTTTGTTTCATCATCTTGTCCATTACTGTCCATACATATGCTCATTTATGGAAAACAATAACATGGGTTAACACACGTTAACACGGCAATAGATATTTTTGTAAAGATTGAACCCAGTAGATTTTTATTTCTATAGAGATATTGACCCTTGTTATCAACGAACATAGACATTGATGTCCCATATTCATCACCTGCATTTTTCATCAGTCGTCGTGTTGTGTGTCTAGGTTACACACATTTGTTGCACCCATCCCTCTGTGCACCTGCATAGGTTATGTTTGCTTTTTTCCCCATTGTGAAGTTGAAAGTATATTATTATGATAAATTCTAACTGTCTGTCTTAAAATTAATGAATGGATAAATGCATCTTTCTCTTTAGTCAAAACATCCACATTGTTGAACAATTATGCCCTTGTTATCCACTGTAGTGGGTTTTGTCAGTTTTTCGTTGTGTTAGCTTGGGCAGCGTGATGGTATTCATTTTGACTTTATCAGAAATTGGCGATGTGCTCATAAAGTCATGAGCTAGTTTATGATCACAGTCACCCTGAGTTTAGCTGAGAGTCTAGTTTTTATAATTATTAAGTAAGTAAACAGCAATGTCTTATTGTAAACCCTTATTTACCAAGCAGCTGTATTCTTTTTGGTCATAATTAATTGAATAGAATTAGTTCCATCAGATTGTAGATCTTTGCTTCAATTTTACAGGCCTGAACAGAAGTCAATTTTTTTTTTTTTGCGGGGTTTTTGTACTTAATCTGTTTGTACGGCCACATTAAATTTACTGAACCTAATTAAACTCAATTCTTATGGAAGCTTCTCGCTTGCTTTACTTTCCTATCTCGCTCCCCGCTGCTGAGGGGAATGAGTGCCAAATGTTGTGAATGCACAGAAATTTTAGTTTTTGCTTTGTTTCTTGAAAACCGTCAAGCTCAGTGAAGTTTTTAGGCTGGAGCCCAAGAAAGCTGTTTCCTGTCAAGGTGCCTCAAGCAAAGCTGCCATTGATAATTTCATTGATTTTCTATCCACTTGCCCCACAGCCTGTTTTTGAGCTTTACTAAAGCTCAGCTTCCTTTTTGCTGTTAGTTGGAGCTGTTTGAATGATTTCTTTTTTTGTGCCCGTGGGCTTTCCAGAACATTCTCTGCAGTGTCTTGATGCTCAAACTTAAAGGTGCTGATGGTTCGTGTGCCTTCTTTGCATATTTTGAGCTGGAATGATGCTTTTGAGGAAACATTTTGGGCTTCCTGAAGGTTATCTTGTTTTTTATGTTTGTTTTGTTTGGTTGGTTTTGTCTCTCCCACAATTTTACTGACTAAGGTTTTTCTTTTGTCCCTCATGCATGCATCGTTGGGAGTTTTGTTCTTTTTGTTTTTTGTTTTGGCTCCATATTTGTGTTCTGATAACACTATTGATCAGAAATGGACCTCCATGGCCTCAATGCTACATAAAGCCGCTGTTGACACTATAGGCTATAAAACTAGAAAACATCAAGATGGGTTTGATGAGAACTCCGATACTATTGTGTCTATGCTGGAAACAATGCGCAGAGCATATATTGATACCATCAACTGCCCTGCATCCACCATCCTTCGGCAGAAATTAAATTTTTAACATCTACCTCCTATGTGTCACAAAGCTCCTGCATGATAAACTTGAAGGCAGCAGTGGGATCACTGTTGACTTCAGGCTGGATGGAAACCTCTTTAATATCCGAAGGTTCCAGGCCTCTACCAAGGTCTCAGCAATGCAGGTTCTTGACTTGGAAGCTCAGCCCTCCACCCACTATGCCTGTTTTTACAATAGAAAAACAACCACTTACAATAGTACCATCCTTTAAGTATCTGGGCAGCATTGTATCAGCGGACTGCAATCTCGATGACGAAATTGAAAATCAGATAAAGCAAGCCTCTGTAGCCTTTGGCAGACTTCGACGTAAGGTATTTCAAAATAAGCACCTTCAATTGCTTACTAAAGTTACCATCTATAAAGCTGTTTTCATTACCACTCTTCTTTACAGCTGTGAAGCCTGGGTTATATATAGCTGCCACCTAAGGTTGCTGGAGCGTTTCCATATAGGGTGTTTGCAGTGAATTTTGGGGTTTTTCGAAGTGCTTGCCAGGACAAAACCGTAAGAGCATGGAAACCACAATCACTGAGCATCAATTACGCTGGCTTGGGCACGTTATTAGGCTACCTGAAGATCGTTTGCCACGTCTAATCCTTTATGGTCAGCTCCATTCGGGGCCGCTGTTCCTCAGGGGGTCCGAAAAAGCGGTATAAAGACTAGCTTAAAACATCGTTAAGGAAGTGCCAAATTAATCCCTCATGCCTGGAAGAATTAGCAGCAAACCGCACCACCTGGAAGCAGCTCTGCCACGCAGGAATAGTGCATTTGGAATCGGAGAGAAATAAAAGGAAACAACAAAAAAGATTAAGGAGACACACAGCCATGCCTGCCCCTACAATTTCTGACTTTATTTGCCCATCCTGTACTGAAATTTGTGGATCAAGGATATGACTCTAGTCATCAAAGGATACACCGCAAATGAGGAGGAAGGATACGATGGACTACCAGAAGTGTGTGTGTGTGTATATATATATATATATATATATATACGTATATATCAGGGGTGGCGAACGTCGGTCCAGGAGAGCCACAGCCCTGCAGAGTTTTGCTTCAACCCTAATCAAACACACCTGAACAAGCTAATCAAGGCCTGAAGGGTTACTAGGAAGCTACAGGCAGTTTTAATTAGGGTTGGAGCTGAGCTCTGCAGGACTGCGGCTCTCCAGGACCGGAATTCGCCACCCCCTGGTATATATATATAATTTTTTTTTTATTAAATAAATTCAATCTTGGTGAAAAAATAAATAAAATTAATACCCACCATCAACTTTTGACCAGTAGTTTAGTTGTCTCTTTTCTGTAACACAGGGCTATTTATAAACATATATATTCACTTGCTATAATATAAAATAAATAGTATGTTTGATGTTTAAAATTATGTTAAAAAAATAAAATTCAAATGTTTTAAGGCTGAAAAACGTTTGGAACGTGGTTGATTATTGCCGTCACTTTCTCATTCCCTTGAAATCAACCCCATCCCTATGAAACAAATATAGGAGGCTTTGTGCACATTCATGTAAACTTTAATAGATGCCATAATCTTGGTTTGTCATTTGGTGGTTATGATGGGTACTATTGACAATATCAATTGAAAGTGTCTGTCGGGAGCCACTAGAGTGCTCTCTCTGTACATCTTCATTGTTTTTAATAATCAAATCAGATATTATTTTATTTTTAAAAAATTTTAAATTTATTATTATTATTATTTATTTTATTTTTTTTTACTTTTTTGGGATCTTAGGGAAGTAACCAAATCCAGTTGCATTTTATTCCACAAGGCAAAAGCATTTGCCACTGGAAACGCATCTGATGTGGGTGTTATTGATATGCTAGTTTTCTTGTTAATCCTCCCCTGGGAGTAAAACAGCGAGTTAAGACGGGATAGAGGAAGACCATGATATTAACCATCTGCTGTATTTTCCCTTTTGCTTCAGCCACCTGAGCATCAGGCATTATTGCTGTGCTCCATTTTGTAGACCTGCTGTTCACAGAGTTTTTAGATGAATACAAATAAGCTAAATGTATAAAGCAGGTGGATTAGAGGCGACTGCTTCAGGGTGGGTAAGCAGCTTAAACGGAGAGCCCTACAAATCCCTTCCAGGGATATGTATCTTCTCAGCTCTCTCTTTCTGTCTTTCTCTCTCTCACTCTGTTATAGGAAACTCTTTATATTTGACCTTTCAGGCAAAAGCTAAGTATGTTTTAAGCAGTGTGAAATAAGGTCTGCTTATGCATGATAATCATAGCAGGGCGATGTTTAAATAATTTCTGATTCCCTCAGGGTTTTTTTTCCTTTTTCATGCTAAAAATATAACTGTATGGCATATATATGTATATTTGTGTATATCTCTCCACATATACATACTTCTGAATCACACCCAATTTTACAGTTTGTAGGATGTTTTCCTCTTGTCTTCCAACACATTCACGTTCTGTCTTTGCTTTTGTCAAGGGTTTATTCTCTATATTAGTAAATCTCCCTAAACATTGCCCGTCATCTAGGTGTGAGGCAGATGCTCAACAGGGGCAGCAGTTATCCACTTAAATCACTGAACTGTGTCACTCTTCACTTCATGCGCTTCAGCGCTACATCTTTTCAAACGGTGCCGTTGAGTTGTCTGTCTCTTGAACGCACTGAAGGGTGAGAGCAATAACGAAGCATCAATGGGTGCCACTGCATACTAGACAGGGCTGTGGAATATTTTACTTTATTTTAATGCATTCTACTTTTTATATGTATATATTTTCCATATCTTATAAATATGTATACTTATAAACGAAACGAAACTGTGTATGTTTATATATTTTTATATAAATGATTACAACCTCTTGTCTTCCAACACATTCACGTTCTGTCTTTGCTTTTGTCAAGGGTTTATTCTCTATATTAGTAAATCTCCCTAAACATTGCCCGTCATCTAGGTGTGAGGCAGATGCTCAACAGGGGGCAGCAGTTATCCACTTAAATCACTGAACTGTGTCACTCTTCTCTTCATGCGCTTCAGCGCTACATCTTTTCAAACGGTGCCGTTGAGTTGTCTGTCTCTTGAACGCACTGAAGGGTGAGAGCAATAACGAAGCATCAATGGGTGCCACTGCATACTAGACAGGGCTGTGGAATATTTTACTTTATTTTAATGTATTCTACTTTTTATATGTATATATTTTCCATATCTTATAAATATGTATACTTATAAACGAAACTGTGTATGTTTATATATTTTTATATAAATGATTACAATATTAGCACTTTTTCTAATGTATTTAGTAAGCAATATAAGATGACACACACACACACACACACACACACACACTACTGGTCAAAAGTTTATAATAATTTTATAATACCGTAATTAAGATTTAGGTTTTTTAAAAACGTCATTTATGCTCACAAAGCCAAGGCTGCATTTATTTGATAAAGCATACAGTAAAAACAGTAATATCTTGAAATTATATTGCAGTTTAAAGTAACTGTTTTCTATTTTAATATATTATAAAATGTAATTTATTCCTGTTATTGCCCCTAATCTTTAAATAATCAATAACTTTATATGTATAATAATCAAAAATTTACATCAAGAATTAAATCCAAATTTATTGACAAAATTAAAATTTTTGTTGACAAGTAGGTTCAGAGTTTTAGCAAATTGATTGAAGATTACATTTTCATTTAAGATTACAGTGGCAAAAATTAGTTTCTTTGACAGCTTTGCAGACCAATGAATGATGCATAGGACCAGGAATGTGTCACAAGAAATTTTGATTCACCTTTACTTAAACCACTCTTATAGGAGTCACTGCGGTGAACTGACTTTCAATGCACTCTGTCCCACATGTGCTTGATTTTTGCTTTTGCCTGCATAATTTAAATATTTAAATGGACTCAAAAAAACATATGCTCATTTAAAAATAAATGATTGAGTTACCTTGTCTTTTTCCTATTTAGATTAAGATAAACTAAGTGGAAGAGGAAGAATGCATCTGGTTTAGGCATTAAATCCCTTGTACGTTTAGGATCATAATAGCTGGTTCCCATCATACGAATGGATAAATTCCACCGCATTGGCATGTTAGGTAACTTTTCTCCTGTGTTTTAATGACTAATGTTTTTAGGTGTCTTTAAAAGATGTAGACACAGTAATTTAGTCTCTCAACAACGTTTTGGTGGATTCAGATCGTGACAGAAGGTGAGTGTGAGTGGAGCTTATATACGGCCCTTGAGGGCCCTCTGCGAAGCAATAGCACAGCGACGGCAGGCTGTGAAGTGCAGATTAACAGGCTGTGAGAAGAACTTGATTCACCGTAAACCTGGAGCACTTCTACAGCAAGCGTAAAAGATTGATGGCTGAGTTTGTGCAGAGGGCGCACAATAAGACTCTGGCAAGCAACAGGAAGTAAAGTGAACCTGGGTTTCGTGTTTGTCCTTCAGCATTCCTCACAATTGCCCGCTGTGCCATTTCCTGGCTAAGACCAAAGTGCCAACAGAAGACAACCGCCACTCCGATTGAAAGCTGTTTTTTTTCTTAAAAAAAAAAAACATTTCATCGCCGTTTCATAACTAAAAACTCAGTTTATGTCACTTTAAAGATTTAAGCATATTTTAAAGTAGCTTTTACATAGCTTCTGACACAAAGTAGATGTCCATCTGATGGAAGCTCGCCCGAGGTCGTACACTCTTAAAAATAAAGGTTCTTCACGATGCCATAGAAGAACCTTTTTGTCTAAATGGTTCCATAAAGAACCTTTAACATCTGAAGAACCTTTCTGTTTCACAAAAGGTTCTATGTGGCGAAAGAAGGTTCTTCAGATTACAAAAAGGTAAGAAAGAGATGGTTCTTTGTGGAACCTTTGACTGAATGGTTCTTTCTGGAACCAAAATTGGTTCTTCTATGGCATCGCTTGAAGAACCTTTTGAAGCACCTTTATTTTTAAGAGTGTACATGCACTTTTTTTCTGAGAAGCTAATTGCTGTGCACCTTGCTGAAGACTCTTGCTTCTCTTCCTCATGACTTTGCAGTGTCTGAGTTTCAAAGTGCTTGGCAGATGGACTACAGGGACTAGCACTCAATGCCTGCCTCATTCTCACTCTGGATCCCTGGTGACTTCGGCTTGTGTTAGAAATCACTCTCTTTTCGACCTGTGAATGCCACTTGCTCTGTAGCTCTCCCAGTCACCTTGTCCCACTAAGACAATGAGCAAGGGCTTTGTCGAAACTTGACACATCCGGACGTACACATTGCTATGTGAGCTTTTTGTCTTCCCCTCTGGCTGTTTCTTTGATGTGTTTTTAAATCTTTCTGTCAGAATCTTTTGGCGAATGGCTCCTTTAGTGTTCAAACATCCTATTTTACATACCACTTTGTCATTTAGCAGGCGCTACAATATAGCATTATCCAATATCAACTAGATTGGAACAGTTTATGAAATTATTATCATTAAACAATAGAGAGAGTTCATGGATTGCCACTGTTGATTATGTAACCTGGTTTACAAGCACAGATATTCACAACTAGGTTGCACATCCGTCCTTGTGTTTGAATGTTTCTGGACTAACTGCGTGGTCATCGTGAATTTGTATTGTTTCATTTATTTGTTTAATTGTATTTCTTTAAAAAAAACATTTTTTGTCTGTGGACAAAAATATGCTTAAAAATGTGTCAATATTTTGTCACATCGTACTCATTTTTTTAAATTTTAGTCAGTGTTATTCTGACTAAAATGGCATATCGTTTTAGTTTGCTCAAATAACATTTTAGTTGATGAGAGTGCAAAATTAAACCAAATATTCGAATGTTTCAATATTAATGTAAACATTTTTACAAAAACAGCTGTCCTTTTTGTGAAAACCTGCACTCCTAAAAACAGTGTTATAATAAAATATTGTGAGTTCTTTGTTTTAATTATTAATTGTCCATTCATGGTTCAGTGTGTTAGGGAAAGTCTATTCACAATGTTATATATTTTTTTTTTTTTTAATTATTATTATTATTTTTTAAACCTCTGTAAACCGCTATTTTGTGCAGCTTTTGTATTTGTCTTACCTTACCCCATAACCAGGCCTGAGCAAATAGTTTTATTTCATTTATTTATTTATTTTTTCTGGAAATGTGTATGTCAAAGGCATTTTGAACCTACCTTGTGAATGGCAGGAAGGTGTTTTGGATCTTCCACAAAGAGAATTCTAGATTCTGGTTGTAAAAGTCTTTTAACTCTTATATAAATTGCTTCAGCACAAGCTCTGGATGAGGATCAGGTTTTGAAGATGAATGGATGGTGTTGTATTGATTTCCCCCCACATTGGTTCCTTAATCCTGGTTAAGCATTGGGAGAGTTAAGCACGGACCTATGTCAAAGGTTTCTGAACCAAGATCTTGTTAACCATGTCTATTCTTTGTGCCCCACTGACCTTTCTGTACTGGTCCAATGAATTCAAGTTTAGCAGTGTATCTCTCACCTATTTTTGTTTGAAAACTTTGAGGCTTTAACATAGGACATTTTTGTTGTTGTTAGGATTCAGATACGGTTGTGCCTGCTGTTGGTCACAAAATCTATTATTGTGTTAGATGCCAGGCCTCCTGGACCCAAGGATCAATACTGCTTTGTCGACAGATTCGAGCCCCTGCTCTGCTCTGCTGAAGATGAATTCGATTTTTCTATAAAAACGCGGAGCTTCGCTCTGCCATTGAGCTTATCGTTGCTGTGTGGGATGCTTTGCTCTTCACCTGTGGTATTTCATCCACTGTTATTATACTGCTGCAGCACTCCCATGCTTTCTCGGATTTTCCCATTCTCTATCTGTCCTCATCTGTTATCTATAGGTGACATTTCTAATTCCAAATGGTTATGATCTGTATTAAAGTTTATGGATTAAAGATTAAGCTCTATTCTGTCCCAAATCCACCTACTACCAAATTCCTCTCAGCACCTTTCCAGGAATCCCTTCAGCTGTCCATGCTTTGTCATTTACAGTTCCAGAACATGCTTTCTGATGGACTATTCAGGTTGCATACCTATTCAGACTATATACATATTTAAGCACACCAGACACCAGCAGTCAAAAGTTAATTATTTATTTTTGATGTTTTTGAAAGAAGTCTCTTATGTTCCCTGAGGCTAAGTTTATTTCATAAATGGAAAAAAAAGAAGCTTTATACAAAAAGAATTTGAAATGATACTACTCCAGTCTTCAGTGTCACATGATCCTTTAGTAATCAATTAAATATGCTATTTGGTGCTCAATTGTCATCAGTTACTATTGCTGCTCAGTTTTTAATTATAGTTCTTATTAATGTCGAAAATCAGTGTTTGCCACCTTAATGTTTTTGTGGGAACCGTGATACTTTTTTCAGGATTTTTTGATAAATAGAACAAATTACAGCATTTATTGGAAATATAAATATTTTGTAACATTATAAATGTCTTTACTGTCACTTGATCAATTTAATGCATCTTTGCTGAATAAAAGTATTAATTTTCTTTAAAAAAAAATCTTACTGACCCCAAATTAATTAATTTCTTAAAAAAAAAAATCAATTTCTAAAAAAAATGGCTGTTGAAAATTAATTACAGGACCAAATTACATTTTTAAAATGTATTACAACTGAAAACAGTATATACATTTTTAGTTGTAATAATATTTGACAATAGCTGTTTTACTGTATTTTTGATCAAATAGATGTGGCCTTGGTGAGCATAAGAGACTTTTTTCAAAAACATTAAAAGCATCTTAATTATTCCAAACGTTTGTATTAATTAAAAATAATAAATAAATTAAATTATAGTTTTATTTTCCAAAAAATATTTGTATGCATGTGCAATTTATATTTGTATATTTTAAGCATTTACGCTTAAGCCTTTAGATCAAAAAGTTTTGAAGATCATGGAAAAACAGAAATTCAGCCAAGTGTGAATGTTAGCAGATCTTCAAGCTTGTGTTTTTGTGTTTCAGGTGGTGATGAAGATCATCAAGCATTACCAGGAGGAAGGTCAGGGCAGTGAGCTGGTGCAGGGGGTGCTGCTGAGAACAGGCTGGAGATCACCAACTGCTTCCCTTTCCTCAACACACAGAGGACGATGCTGACTTTAATGAAGGTAAGGGACTAAAGTTGTGCTCATTGCCTTAATCATTTGTTAGCACTATTCAGACAGGATTCATTTTCTAAATGGCATTTGAGTTAGAGTTTCTAAAGTAGGCCATCTACCCTCATTATTGTTGCTACTGTTTTGATTATTTAAAAATGGAATTTTACCCAAGGATAAAAAATTTAGCTTCATTTTGGTTCTCATTGTATCAGTGCACTAAATAATACCCATCACTGATGCCACCCAGAAATGAAATCTTTATATTTTTGGGCTCCCTGAAGAAGTATTGAAATAATAATTTTAAGCAGCTTTGGGGAGAAAGCAAATGATTTAGTGACATGGATGTTGAGATGTGCTATATTAAGTACTGATGAAGTGCAGATAGAGAATATACACAAATAAGATTCCTGGGAACATTATAAATGTGTCCACTGCTAGATAGTGATCCTGCTATTCCAAATGCAGTTTAGATCGTTCAGTCTTAAATTGTGCCTGATAAGACTGTGTCGTCAACTTTCTGATTTTATAAGCAGCCATTTGATTAGAAACACACCTTTATTATGCAGGGTTTTTTTCTCTCGTTCTTTTTTCTTCCTTTGTCTTTCTCTGCTTTTTCAGTATGAGTAAACACAGAAAATATGGAGGTGAATAAGTAGATGTATTGCCCATCATGAAAAGATTTGAACCACCTAACCAGGTGTTTGTAGCCTGTATTTTTAACTGCAAATCTGCAATCTCCCTATTCTCCAATTAGCCAAAGTGGTTTGAATGTGGCTCACTGCAGATTTTCGATTATTGCTTAAGGGTCTCTCATATACAGTCAATTACAAATGTTGATGCTATAATTCAAATATTATTCAAAGTATAAGATGATGCTATTATTTAAATTGGTGTTTAACCAACTATAAAATTCAGATATATTGTTTTATGTACTGTTGTTTTATGCAATTATGCACACAAAATCGAAATTAAGCAACATTTATTTAAATTACACCAGGAAATTTTCACTTTTATTGCTCATCCTTTCATTTTGTCACATTAAACTCCCTTACAAGCTTAAGCTTTTGTATTTTATCACACTGCTGTGTCTGGCCTGCCAGCCTCCGTTTACTACCTGCCAGCTCGTCAGTGATCACTAACAGAAAAATGACATTGTTGATAGTCGCGCTAGTAAATGGTAAAGTAAACTGGGGTGTAATTCAACAGAAACCTGTATTGGCGCAAATGTTTGGGGCTCAGCTTTTATAGGGCTTCTCCAGAGAGTGCTATCCAGAACGCCTCATCAAGCTCGGTCTGGAGAGAAGTGAGAATGAGAACGGTCTGGTTTCAGCACAGAGCGAGAGACTGTGTGTTGTTTATTCGCTTTTACGGCCTGTGAGATCACAGGTGTAGCCGGTGAGATGGGCTGTGCATCATGGGAGGGAGAACGAAGCAGGGTTGCATTATTAAAAGTGTAATGGGCTGTAAAGGCTCAGAAATGGAGGCAGCAAAGGAACCAAAATTGTCTAGGGTAGGGTGTTGTTCTGTGGGCCACCAAAATAGGGCTGGGGTGATGTGACTGTATATATCAATGGTGAAAAATATTTTGTTATACTGTTTATATGTGTATATACTATGAGATGGCATGATATAAAAAAATTCTGACCACAAAACAAAACAAAACGGGGCCATTTATAATTCATCTGTCATCTCAACAATCTTGCTTTTTGGTGTGTCAATTAAGTTTAAAATTAAATATGAAAATATTTTAGTCACTAGATTAAAAATATGCATTACAGCATGACTACGCAATATATGTAATATTAAAATAATAATAATTATTAATAAAAATCGAATACTACTAATTTATTCTCATAATAATATTACTAATGATAATAAAACATCTTGTAGTGTAACTATTCACTTAGTCACTAGAATAAAAAATACAGTACTTCATGATGTAATATGAAAAATATATATATATATAACAATATATTAGTAGCTAATATATAAAACCTAATAACAATGATTTATTGTCATTAATAATTGTATTTTTTTATTGGTTATTGTTAAATTTTGGAGACACTAGAATATGTAGTAATTTATATTTTTAATGTATAACATTATAAATTATAGTAACAATACATTAATTATATATATATATATATATATCCTATACACAATATATACACAAAATAAAAGATAAATGGTTTACTGTTACTGTGATATAAAATTATTCATGCCATGATATAAGATTTTGGTCATACCGTCTGCCCCTAACTACTAAGTGTGATGCAGACTTGGATTTAAAAATATATATTTTAATATTTTAGTCTTTTTTGAAAGTGTTAGAGGGGACAACATGAGCACCTTTGAATCCACAACTGACTGTAATGACTTACGATGCATTTATCAAGAAGAGTTAAGTTAGTACTAATTCTAAATGAGAAGTATTCAGCCTCAAGCGTAATGCATCGCATCTCCAAGTATAGTATACATTAACTCATTAATACATTAATTCCTGTGGTATCCTCGCGGTTAATTTATTCTCCTCCTCTGCTACAGGGTGTGTGTACATATGACAATGTGGGTTTGGGTGACCCTGTCCCACCCTTCCCATCACAGCATATTTTTCTCTGTCTTTTGCCCATAGGGCTGTGCCTGACAAATTATGGCGTCTAATGGATATTTAAACACCCTTCATATGCAAAGCAAGGATCCTTGAACTGTACAGGCTGCAGAAAGGTGTAAATTCACTCTTTAATGAGCAGTTGCGACTCCTTTGCTTGTTTTTCCTACGAGGCAATTGCTTTATTTATTACTAGAGTTTTAAAAGGTGAGTTTTACTCGGCTGCATTTCTTTACCTCCTTGTGAGTGTTTTTTTTTCCATGGGTGTTTTCATTTTCATCCATTATGAAAACCTGCCAGTGACCTGAGGTGACTTCCATCATTTCACTCCATTTTTACCTGGTGCTGGACTGCCTCAAACAGAGCAGAAGTCTTTCAGGTGGTTGGATTGAGTCTTATCTGATAGAGGAGTGCAGGTTTGCTTTGGAGAGACTGAAACAGAAGGGTGGAACACCTAAAGAGAATAATACAAACAGACTGCCCCAGCCAAGATAAGCATACAGCCATAGCCATATCACCATGCAGCCCAAGACTGGTCGCCCACTGTAGCTAAGCAAGGTTGAGCCTGGTCAGTACCTGGATGGGAGACCTCCTGGGAAAATTAGGTTGCTGTTGGAAGAGACGTTAGTGAGGCCAGCAGGGGGTGCTCACCCTGTGGTCTGTGTGGGTCCTAATTCCCCAGTGTAGTGACGGGGACACTATACTGTCAAAAAGCACCGTCTTTCGGATGAGACGTTAAACTGATGTCCTGACTCTCTGTGGTCATTAAAAATCCCATAGCACTTCTCGTAAAGAGTAGGGGTGTAACCCCAGTGTCCTGGCCAAATTGCCATCACTGGCCCTTGTCAATCATGGCCTCCTAATAATCCCCATCCACTTGATTGGCTCTATGACTCTCTCTCCTCTCCACCTGTAGCTGGTGTGTGGTGAGCGCACTGGCGCCATTGTACTGTGGCTGCCGTTGCATCATTCAGGTGGATGCTGCACACCCCCCCCACATGATTGTAAAGCGCTTTGGGTGTACAGCGATACACTATAGAGCGCTATAGAAATGCATCGTTCATTCGATGTCTGTGACCTTCCATTTTCAGAATGTCCTTCCATTTTTAGAGTCTCAAACAGACCATAAAAAGAACATTAGATTCAGCGCTGCATATTTATTAAATCCATGTTAATGAATGTTTTCATTTTGGTACATTTTATAAAGTATGTTTTTAGATTTGCCAATGTATGTTGTAACCAATGCAACTTCTAAGTACACCTCCAGATTGAACCTCAAGCTAAAAATGTGAATTATTTTTCCTATCACAGCTTATTTTTGCCATTTTGCTTGGTATTGGCATTAAAAAATGCCAGTGCACATTAAATTTAAATGCTAATAGTAAATACTTTTCCTTACAAAATGTACAGTGATATATTGTCATATATCTAATAGTTTATATATATATATATATATATA
>NW_015505340.1:1055939-1073451 GCF_001515645.1 Sinocyclocheilus grahami | reverse complement strand
ATATATATATATATATATATATATATATATATATATATATATATATATATATCATTTACACTGTTTATAAATTTGAGGTCAGTAGGATTTTTTTTTACGAAGAAAAAATAATACTTTTGTTTAACAAGGATGCAGTAAATTGATCAAAAGTGACAATTTTCTGTTTCAAATAAATGCTGTTATTTGGAACTTTCTATTCATCAAAGAATCCTGAAAAAAATATTTAAAAAATATACATTTCCACAAAAATATTATGCAGCACAACTGTTTATCAACATTTGATAATTTATCATCATTTCTTGAGCTCTAAATCAGCATATCACATTTCTGAAGGGTCATGTAACACTGAATACTGATGTAATGGCTGCTGAAAATCAGTTTTGACATCACAGAAATAAATTAGATTTTAAAATAGATTACAACAGATAACAAGTATTTTTACATTCTAATAATGTTTCACATTATTGCTGTTTTTACTGTATTGTATATCAAATAAATGCAGCCTTGCTGAGCATAAGAGATTTTACTAAAGTTAAAAACGACTAGAGTAAAATATTAAAGGGGTCATGAACTGGCTTTTTAAAATGATTTTATACTGTTCTCTGAGGTTCACTTGTGACGTTCGCTTGGTTTTTACATTCAGAAACATAAAAATCAATAAATAATAGGCTATTTTCTACGCTGGTTTTGAGGCCTGCTTGAGAAACACTCGGTTTTTATGGGCGTGCCGCATTGAAGACTTGGAAGTAAATGCCCACTGCTATGATTGGATAATAGTTTTGCATAAGTAAACTTACTTTCTGTGTGTCTGTTTGACAAGCTGCGTCCTTCATAGTTAGAGCCTTCTGTGACTTTGGTTAGACACGTACACATAATCAGAACATGTCAAGCGACCTCTAACAAAGCAATAGTGACACATAGTACTAATATTTTTTTCTCACATAAGTGTGCAGCGCCATTCCTGTCGGATCCAATACAGACGGCACAGCATTGCTTTTTAATCTCAGTCTCTCTGCAAATCCAGCATCGACCTGTGTCTTGTTTACAAAGGAATCCGCGTTGAAATGAAACAAACAAACACTCAATGTTTTACTCACGTGAGCTAGAATTTTACTAATATTTGAATCCAAAGCCGCATTCCTAATATTTGAATCCAAAGCAAGGTTACGCAGCGACTGTGTTCTTCCACAACCAGGCACTGCACAATATTTTGCGATCTTTAACGGCACGTTTATTGCTTGGTTGCTCTATCCGGTTTAGCGCCACTCATGTTATTTCCCTACTATGCCATGTGTGAATCAGTGGGCGGGGCTACAGAATTAGGCCTTGATATTCTTCTGTGGAGGCGGTGTTTAACCTATCTATTACATCATAAGTAGGCACATTTCAGGATCTGCATGGCGTTCGCTGGGCCTGGTGTCAATAAAAGCTTTTATTTCAGTAACAAGGACGTTTTCAGTTCTGAAACATACAGGATATTCTTTTAGTACGATGGCCTCTTATATATCAAAAGCTCAAGTAAAAGTTCTCAATTCATGACCCCTTTAATGAAAATTACTACCCCCAAACTTCTAAATTGTAGTGTATAACATGTTATCTAAGATGCCTCAAATGCTGTGGAATTACCATGATCCATGCCAAAACATATTACAATGGGAATATCCAAAACATTTATCGAAATGCCATGGTATATTTTAAAAAAGTATTATGCAATAAAATTGTTATGTAATGTTAGGGTGGTGTTTATTAACTATTAGGCCTATCTTAAGATGAAGTCATCCTGCCTAGCACTTTATACGCAAGTCACAAAGCATTTTTTTGTGTAGTAGCATTACGTAAGTCACACTAATGTTATGCTAATGTGCATGATATCACCTCAGGGTATTGTTTCTGTGTACATACTTTGACACAGCCATGATTTGATTTCACGGGCATGATTCTGTAGAAATTTGTAAACTTAAATGAAAACTCAAATGGTTGGTAGCGTACAAATTTGTCTACCGCTGTTTTGGACTTTGTTTCTATGGCTTCAGCCGGAGAGACTTCAGCTCCTGCTGCTATAAGAGGACTACCTGTTATAAACTCCTCTTAAACCGTGTTTACTGCACTGAATCTGTTGCTCTCAGTCTCAGACTTTCTATCAGTTTGTTTTCTAATCTGCCTGTCTGTACTTACTCACGGTGTAGTTTTTAATGTGGATGTTGTTTTCACATGGTCGGCAGTCTCTATAGGCAGTATTTTAATATTTAAAAGTTGTATTTAAAAAGTTTTTTCTTAAAATACTCTTCCAAACAGCCATTGTAGCCAATTAGATTAGATGCGTTATGTAAAAGTAAAATACTCTTTTCCACTTGTTTTCCACTAAATGAGCACAAGCAAGAATGATATTTAATTATTATTTATATGCACCGATATAACAGTACATAGTAGGCAGAGGTTTCTTTAGCAGCTGGTGTAAAGAGTCTTTGTGTTGGCAAAGCTGAATTTTCAGCTGCCATTACTCCATTCTTCAGTGTCCCTTGATCCTTCAGAAATCACTCCAATTTCTAATTTATTGATTTGGTGCTCAAGAAACACTTTTTATTATTATCAGTGCTGAACTTCGCCTCAGTGCTACTCAAATGAGCGCAAAATAAGTTACAGGTGACGAGGGAGTTTCAGTAGAACAACAGTGAACTGCGGTCAGATGAGATGTTGTCAGGCCATATGTCTGGAAAAAACCATTTTCCTGTCCTGTCAGCCATTATACTCTGCTGATAGCACGTGCTCTTCAATTGCACGAACAAATGCAGTGGCACGCGATGTATCATTGCTTATTAAAGCGCAAAAGAAACTACGAGCATGCAGTGTCGTAGTTATGTCATCAGTTAAGTCATGAAGTTAGCAAAAAGCCGTTTAAAGCTGCCTTAAACTGTGCGTGGATGTAAATATTTGTTATATATGAGTCACATTTAAGAACATGTCAATGAAGTGGTTTTCAAAACTGTCCTGGAGCAGCCCAGCACTGTCTCCCTCAAATGAAAAGCTTTAAGTTAAATTAGAATTTAGTGTTTGATAACTTATTATGAACAGTTATTGTATATTTCCTATTTTCAGAAGGGCACAGGTAGCTAAATATGACATTCATTATAATGGGTTTATGTGAAGATTGTTTTAAGTTCACTTAAAAGTAGAAGTTATTTTTTAAAGTTTAATAAATGTTAAAATTGATAGCTCTCTATTATACTCTAATGTTGAATGACTATAGTCAATGGTTAAATATTGGGGGAAAAAAATTCCTAGAGACATCAATAAAATTGGTATCAGTGATAAAATTGCCTTCAGTCATAAAAAAGATGCCATTTAACAAATATAAAATAAAAAGAATAATTCATATATAATGATTGGATGCAGCCTTGGCACCTTCCTAGCTACATAAATTATCTGCAAAGGAAGCATTTTTCAGGTTTCCAGCCTTGCAGAATAAAAAAAGCAGCATTTTTTCTACCAGAAGGTGGCAGTATGGGACTTGTCAAAAATGCCTGTGTGTGTGAGCTCAGTGACTCACTCTGGGTGGGGGGTTTTATCTGATAAATGCATAAATAAAACTGTGTATGACTTAAAGATTGCAGCTCTGTGTTGTCGGAGGTAATCCGCAGCCCATATTTCCTGGCAGAAAAAAATGAGTATTCATTGTGGAAATGATCTTGTAGATTAACTCCGTTTCAGGCAGAGGTGCACTGAGAATGGATTATCCATTTAGGCTGTTTGTAGGTTTGTATTCTGAACATGAACGGAGCATTACGGCTTCACCTCCGTGGCAGGAGTGATATATTTTTAAGTTGATTTCAGGTTTGTGACAGAGGAGGGGAGGAGAGGTGTGTGCCACATTTAACCGCGTGCGGACGAAGAAAAATGAATGCTTTCAGGGATGTCGTCAGTCAAGTGCCGTGCCTGGCATCCTAATGTGCTTGGGCTGTGATTTTTATTTTTTATCTTTTTCATTTTACTGAATTTTATGTTATATAACTGCAGACCCGGCTGAAAACATCTTTAATAAGTCTAAGCTGGTTTTCTCCTGTGTGATTACTGGTTTAAAGAGGTTTTGGGGCTTTTCAGCTAGTTTGAAGAGACCAGATTAAACCAGCTAAAACCAGCCTATCCAGGTTTAAGATTTTTCAGGGGAGTGTGCAGACATGCCAAGAAGTGACTGAAAAGAAGAGAAAATTATGGACTACTGATGGGGAGCTGTCATGAAGCCTATATCTGCCTCTCTTTTACCAGTGATTATTTAAAAGCAGTAATTTATTAATCGGGTTGGTCTAAGCCTGTCTGACACACAGTCATTTGACTACAGCTGTAGTTTAACATAGGAAACAGACACTGGCACATGCCAGAACAGTCTAAAACTTAACAACCTGTATCATCAGCCACCTGCCCAGTCACATCGCCAAGCGCATGAATTGCAGTCTTCATATTTCATTTGTCCACATTTGGAGAATTAATGACAAATAGCCTATTTGCTGAATATCCAAAATTGTTAATCCTGTTGTTGGACCACTTTTTTGGCAAGCTGGTTTTGTCTCTTGTGGCTGCTTAGCAAGTAGGGATATGGAGACCTACATACTTTCAAAATCGACTAGTTGATTAATTGGTCTTAAGTGAGCACTATAATTATACTGGTTTTGGGATCAGCTGATCCGGATCAGTCAGGCTTCTTAGAGGGCATTAATGTAAGTCGTGCCTTTGCATTCAAAAACAGGTAGACAGTATGAAATGGAACAGAATATAGTGGTCTTGATATTCTTTTTATTTTTCATTTTTTAAAGGAGATGAATTTAACAGAAAGGGTTTTACCATGCAAACTGTCCAAAAATGAAAGCTCAGTATGCTAATGAAAGCTCTGCTGTGGAAAAACTAGATTGACTAATTAACTTCACTAATCGATTAGTCAGTTGTTCGATGACAAGTTAACTATTGTGATCTATCCCTATTAGCAACTGATCCACTGTCTCAAATCGGGTTCAAACTCAGGTCGTCCATGTAAGCACAACCATGCAAAGTCTTCACACTTTTAATTGGATGTAGTTTTTGTTCTTGATAAACTGTAAACAAATTTATAAGTAATTTTGCCATTATATATACTTCCATTCAAAAGTTTGGGGTCATTATCTTTTTTAAATTAACTAATACTAAAAGCTGTACGAAGCTTCTAATAAAAGCTGATCAAAAGTAACAGTAAAGACATTTATAATGTAACAAAAGATTTTTACTTCAAAAATTGTGTTCTTTTGAACTTTCAATTTATCGAAGAATCCTGAAAAAATGTATCATGGTTTTTACAAAAATATTAAGTAGCACAACTGTTATCAACATTTATAATAATAAGAAATGTTTCTTGAGCAGCAAATCAGCATATTCAAATGATTTTTGAAGGATCATGTGACACTAATGACTGGATTTAGTTTTGAAACCACTGGACTGGAATTGCTGCTGAAAAGTCAGATTTGCAATCACAGGAAAAAATAAAATTTTAGAATATAATAAAATGGAAAACAGTTATTTTAAATTTTAATATCGCTGTTTTTACTCTTTATGATGAAATGCAGCCTTGCATAAGGGACTTCTTTCAAAAATTTTATAAAAATCTTACCAACCCCAAACTTTAGAGCAGTAATCATGTATCCTTTTTTCATGTTTAACCAACACTTCTTCTGTCAAACTGTTTCATAACTAGCTGATTGCTGAAAAAAGAAACCATCTCTTACATATCTGTCTTCTAGTGTACACAAACCCTGTTTTGGAGCCCTTTCTGTTGAGTTGACATCCCAAATGTGCAATCCGCTTGAATACCCCATTGCATGTGCTCACTTGTTGTCTCAGAGTGGGTGAGGTTAAGTGTCGCTTGTGGGGACGGTAAGCAGTGTTGTGAAGTTTACAGCACGGCCTAATGAGTTTTTGCTCATCAGAGCGAGATCATGCGGCTCTGTCATTTGCCCTGTCGAGGGTGGAGGGTGGAGCGTGGCCCATCATGTCTCCGCCGCAGCCCATGGCGAGGATTAGAGCCGCGGTTAATCTTCGGTTAGATCAGATCAGGCGAGTGTCGCTTCACTGCCCCCCTGGGCACCATTCACCACCCTCGCTCTCCCAGCACGAGCACAGAAATATTTGCTTTGAAATGCATTGCTCCGCGGCTTGTCTCCACCATAACAAACCCTTATTTTTCATTTCCCCCGCCTCCAGCAACTTTCCTCTACTCCTCCTTTTCCTTTTTTTTCCACTTCTCCCCATGTCTTCTCTGTCTGTCCTGGAGGATGGTTCTAGGTCGGTAATGAGTGCCTGGAAGGCCCGTCCCATCTCGCAAGTCGGGCAGCATCTCACCCCGAGGCGAACCTAATTCAGGTCAGGGTCAGTGGAAAGCATGTGTGTTTGTGGCAGATGTTTGGGTATGTTTGTCCACTAATGGCACTAAAGACTGCACTCATGTCCATTTCCATCTTTCCATTTGTAAATTTCACCCTAAGACACATTTTGATACTCCCATTAGCATATTTCAGCCTGCGTTATTGCGCATCACTCATTGAGTAGTGTTTATTTCCTGTGATTTGTTTTCATTAGGCGGTCAGCATCACAGAAATGACTTCTGCCTCTCCTCGTGGGCTTGGGATATCATATTATACACAGCGCCTGTGGCCCCCTCAATTCAGACAACATATTAGTTTGTTTTGCGCAGTCGGGGGGCCGTTGTAACGTTCAATATGCACCACTGCAGCTGTTCCCGATCTGTACTTGCTACCTGTGACCTGCTCCATCATTTTGAGTCATTTGACCCATAAACGCATGTTAGGTTTATTCTCTAAATGAAGGTCTATGTTTTCTAATTATATAATTATTCATATCTATATTCAGAAACATATTATGTTTCTAATTATGATGTGGTCAAGATATAATAACTTAAATAGTGACTGTCACAAATGTTTATCAGAAAACTCCCTCTAAAGATTCAGTTTTTTTTTTGGACAATTTCTAAATTCAATTACAGATTAGTTTAAATAGTCTATCTAGAATATAGTTCATACATTTAATAATAGTAATAGTGTATTTGTGATTTTAGTGATTATATTGTAGCTACTCTAATCCAAAGTCCCCCCCCCCCTTACTAGCTAACAAGCTACACACTTTGGTTGACTTTCCTGAGGAAAATTTAACATCAGGTGACATGTTGTTCATAAGCTGTTTTGTTTACGTCTTTTTGCGGTTTAAACTAAGGGTGTTCGATTACTGGATTTTGTAGTTGACCCCAACTCCCCGTCTACCGTTGGAGTCGATCGAATTGACTCCTCGACTCAATTCACATCACATACACATACATCAGAACAGGGTCAAGAATAGAATACAAGATTGCAGTCATTCTTACACATTTATTCTGTATTTCCAAAACAAAGCCTTCAATTCCCTTATTAAAACAACATGTCTGTTCAAATTAGTCCAGTTTAGAGATGTCATTACCTTGAAATGATGAGTAGCCTATAAACATCACTACCTAGTTGTTGCCAATACTTAATTTTATAGAGGCACAATTAATGAGAAACAGCCTTGGTTGAATATTTATTTCAGAAAGAAATGACAGAAAAGTAACACATTGTTTAATGAATTCATCTAACTGCTAAATGCCCATGATCATCTATTGTCTACTGTGCAAAAATCTTCTTGGACAGTTCAGGATACTAAAATCAACAAATACAGTACATTTTTTTCAGGATTTATGATTAATTTAATGATTGTGAACACAAATTAGGGTAACCCTAAAAAACAACAACAAATATTTAATGCATTAATATGACATCATTAAAACTACAATGCTGGCACAGTGTAAACAATGGTGGTCGATTCCTGTGCTGTTCCGATTCAAACTATTGACTTTTTTCTCAGCATCAGATTGTGATTGGTTGATTACATGAGAGATTATACTTTTCAGGAAGTTTTTTCTGTATCTTTCAACATACCCTCTGATGCCCTTTCATGCTTTTTTCCCTTTTATAACTAGTAGTAAAGTGTAAAAGTGAGGTCACGGAATTGTCTTCTGCCTCTACTTGTGGGCTTGGCACTCTCGGCCTCCTCGCTTCGGACGACATATTAGTTTGTTTCACGCGTGGGGGGTAGTTGGGGGGACATGTAGTGCTCACAGTGTGCTTCTGCTGCCGTTCCCGATCCCCGTACAAGTGTTATTCACATAGTGCCCAAATTGATGTCTCACCTCTTGCATTTACGTGGCTTCGGTGAGAGTAAGGAGATGTCTGGGCCAAGGTGTTTGGCAGACTTGGGATTTGAGCGTTTCAATGGATGCGCATGTCTGTGTCTGGAGATAAAGTTATCTGTGTCGGGCACACACTGGGTCGCCTCCATCCTTCACGCAGACTCCTGAGTGGAGAGCGACGCTGGAACTCTGTGTGGTAAATTGGAGACGGTGTGGTGTGGGATACTGAAAGGGTTTGTTTCACACAGCAGTGACAAAGTGGATAAAAACGCTAATGCTGCTAATGACTCGTTTCTTGCCCGATACCACCTCCTCATCCTCCTCCTCCGTATCCCCCGCTCCATGCAGCTTGTAGGCACGGAAACCGAGACAAAGGTGAGCGCTTGATGGAGAGTTGAGGACAAGAGTTGACGGTGTGAGTTGGGGGTAATTGGAGTGATGCAGTGCCCTGTATGTTGGTTTGAAGTTGAAAAAGTTATCTTAAAATGTTAAATAAAATTGCAATGTCACCTGCTCCATCATTTCGAGATGTTTTAACCTTGAAACACATTTTGAGTTTTATTCACTGAATGAAAGACTGTTTTCTTATTATATAATTATTATGTTTCTACTTCAGGTGTCATCAAGATATAATCATTTAAATAGTGGCTGTCAAAAATGTTTGAGAAAATGTCCTCTAAAGATTCCAAACTTTTTTTTACAAATTTTTTCAGTTATCAGGGTGTATTTATTATATAGTTGATATATTTAATAATAATAATAATAATATCTTTTAGTAATTTACTGTTACTACTCAAACATTTTTTCCCCTAAGTACCTAATAAATTACAGACGTTGAATGACTTTCTTGAGTTAATTGTAATATCAGGTGACGTTGTTCACAAGCTGTTTTATTGACGTCTTTTTGCTGTTTAAACACATGAGAGGTGATACTTTTGCTCTGTATCTTTCAACATACCCTCTAATGCTTGTTTATGTGGGGTTTTTTTTGTACATAACTAGTAGTATAGTGTAATAGTGTAACATTAGCAAAATTTCAACCAGCTTTTGTTAGTCAGCACAATTAATTTGCTTTACCAACCTGAACCCGTTGTGAAATCTGTGTGAGGGAATGTTTCACCCTTATGTGAAATTCCCAATCATGTGAATTCTATTGAAAGGAATGGATGATTGGGTAACACTTTACTTGAATGGGTGTGCATAAGACTAACATGACACCTTCATAATCATGACATGACACATGTCATGAATATGAAGGAGGTTGTATGCATGTTTATGACAACTGTCATTAAGTGTCATTCGCTCAGTTATGTCATTTTTAATGCAAATATGACATTATTTGACCTAACCCTACCCCTACCCTTACCCCTAACCATAGCCCATAACAAATACATCTCAAACAATGTCATCTTTGCATTAAAAATTACATAACTGAGCGAATGACACTTAATGACAGTTGTCATAAACATGCATAAAAAACCTTCATATTCATGGCATGTGTCATGTCTTGATTATGTAGGTGTCATGTCATGATTATGAAGGTGTCATGTCAGTCTTATGCACACCCCTTCAAGTAAAGTGTAACCGATGATTGTTTCAAGTGTGTTCCGCTCTTCTGTTTACTAGAGCTAGAGTGTGTCACATATAGTGTTTAAATTGAAATGTGGCACTTGAATGGTCAACAATTATAGATCTGGTGATTGAGGAAACCAAACAAGGTGTTCATTACATTATTGACATTTTGCATGTGCATATGGGGTCATTATCATATCATGATCAAACCATGTTTGTGACATATGGTGCACCTGCTCTTGCAAAACAGCCTTATGCTCCTTGGTTGTTATATGATCATGAAGAGCAATCATTGGATGAAATGACTTCCATGCGACATCTGGCCTTAACCTTTAATGCCCTTGTATTTACCATTTGACAACTGACATTGATGGTTCAAGGGCTTTTTTTTCAAAGGTAAACCCATTTGCTTTTGAGCAATTGGGGTGAAGACACCATGTTTGTGACATATGGTGCACCTGCTCTTGCAAAACAGCCTTATGCTCCTTGGTTGTTATATGCTCATGAAGAGCAATCATTGGATGAAATGACTTCCATGCGACATCTGGCCTTAACCTTTAATGCCCTTGTATTTACCATTTGACAACTGACATTGATGGTTCAAGGGCTTTTTTTTCAAAGGTAAACCCATTTGCTTTTGAGCAAACAACAAACGGAAATGCCTTTTCCATCATTTTAGAGAGCTCCTTACCGCAGGTTATGCTCAACCAAGGATAAGGTTTCATTTGTAGAAAAATGAACAGGAGAAATAATTTTTTGTCTAATTTGTTCTAAAGAAACTATTTAATACCTCTGTTGCCAGATTTTTGATTTTTACTTTATTCCAATTTTTTGTTATCGAGGTAAACATATTTGTGTTGTTTTGTTTTTAGACCACAGCCAATACTGCTAATTGGAAACAACAGTTTATGTTGTCTAAATCTATAAAGGGTACACAGGTAGCTACAGTGTTTCATGTGGCTTAGCTGCTGAAACTGAACCTATAGTGTGTAAGCAGGAGCTAATTAGCATTACCAGAAAGAACTTGTAAGGTGCATCCCAAATCGCATACTTATGCGCTATTCTATGCCATTTTGTAGTATACATAGTGCAAGTAGTGCGTTCACACTGAAAATTCCAAAAAGAACAACTGTACTTTAAATACCCAGATGATGATGCACGTAATGAATGTTGAACACTTCATACACTCAACTGTTGCAAGTTTAATTACATCTTAGAGGGGGAGGGGCTATCAGACTCCAATTATGAATGACAAAATAACCTTATAAAATTTGTACACTACACGGTTAAGTACATAGTGTATAAGTGCATAGTGTATATAGTACATCATTTGGGACACAAATAAAGAGGCTTGTAAATGCTAGCGCTTTGGTAGAATCTAATAGCCTGACTGCTAATAACCAACACGCTCATAACAGTGAAGAAAGAGAAGAGCTCAAGATCCTAGAATTTCAAGAAATGTACACAGTTTTAATTATGCGTAAGCATTTTATCACAGTAACTCAAGCTGCAGTGGTGGTAGTAGTAGTAGAAATGGGCCGTATGCTATTCTGCCAGGGGATCGTTTGTGGAAAATGGGGATTTACAGCACTGTGTGGGGTCTGTGATTCTGTCAAGACATTGCAGCGTTGAAGCAGCCAGAGCAGATGCTTCAGCAGATGGAGTGTACAAACACTAGTCCATTTTTGGGTTGGTTTGTGGATCTAGGGCTTAGTGTATTATAGTCTGTATTTGGAGAATTAGACATGATGTGCAGTAACTTTCATTGTTGTTTAACTAGACGTTTTAAAACCAGAATCCTGATGAAATTCAAAGTCCAAAGACCAGATCCAGACCAACATGTTTTGGGACCAAGACCACAGACCAAGATCTTTTGAACTTTGCAAAGTACTTTCTGATTGACTACTTCAGCCACTAACAAAAAGTTTTTTTATGAACCTTACATCAAATTAATCTCATCCACAACTAGTTTTGGGAATATATGAGTTTTTTTTGTAGTTCATATGCTGTCCAAGACTTTATTCAAGGCTTTAATAGCTTATATTGCTTGTTCTGGGAACATTCTAGTGATTCCTGGCAGTAACACGCCCTGTTTCTGGGGCACACTTGCATCTACCCGTCCCTAGTTTGTGTTCTCCAAGGGTATTTACTGACTTTGTTGGTCTTGTCTCATTGGCTGTGCTCAACGTGAGTTGGCTGACTTGAAGTATGCAGAGTTCTCCAAAGAAACGGGCTTATCGCCACAGGGGCCCCTCCCTGCCTTCCTCACCACAGGCCGTTCACTAGCATCGGAACACTGTGTGCTGTGTGTGATTTGGAGTTTTATTTTTGTGGGACCACTTGTGTCATAAAATAGGGCGTCTTTCTCGCCGCCTGACAGAAAGCGGCAACTAAGTGATGGATATGAGCTTCTCGCTGAGGCTCGCTTTGGTCATGCTCGGCAAGACATCAGCACCAGGTTATCTCTTTAACATCGCGGAATCAGACATCCTTCATACGTCTCTCTTACAGCCTGGATCTCTAATGTTCCCATTTTAGTTGTGCTGTCTTTTTCCCCCCACTGGGATCTTCTTGAAGGAATGTAGTCTTTGTATTCATATTGGTTTCATATGGTTTTGAAAAACTTTTATGACACTGTGTTTCCCACAGACTTACACTCTATGTGTGGCGGCACTTCCCCCTGGGGAAATATATATGTATATAATGTAAATATAAAACAGCAGACGGGCTTATTGAAAATGCAAATTCATTCTCTGCCAGCAGGAGACACTTTAAGAGCGGCAGAAATAGCGGTTTCCCCAGTAACGGCTGTAATCAAAGCAGCACTGCGTTCATAAACGCTGCTTTATCAGGCATTATAGGAAAGATGAAAAGAAAATGACATCAAAACTTTTCTGAAGACAATCGGTTGCCTTCAAAGATACATTTATATAAAATAACCCGTACCACGTTTTGATTTTGAAACGTGCAGTGCTCATGTTTATTCAATTAAGTCAAAGCCATTTGGAAAATGTATTTGTGGCGGTCAGTGTTGATATTGTGGCAGGCCACCACAAATAAACCAATGTATGGGAAACCCTGCATTTTCAAGTCAGCTTAAATTACTCCTTTTTTTTCAAGGTAAAAACAAAAATGTTTTAACAGCTGTCATGAATTTATTCATTAATAAATATGAGGAGACACACCACATGACATTTTACAATCTGATCTAAACTTGCCTTGTCAAATATATTTGATATTTTAAGCAACTTATTGACCTTGACACACAGTCATTAAGGTTTGCAGGGGTGTGCCATGATATCATTTGCAGTTTTATTTGTATTTTTTGTGCATGTTTCTACATGTTGGTCATACCACATGGCTTTGATTTGACCCCCAGGAAAAAAAATCTAAATAAATAAAAAGTGACATGACATGTGGCCAAGTATGGTGACCCATACTCGGAATTAGTGCTCTGCATTTACCCATCCTAAGTGCACACACACAGCAGTGAACACACACCCGGAGCAGTGGGCAGCCATTTATGCTGCGGCACCCGGGGAGCAGTTGGGGGTTCGGTGCCTTGCTCAAGGGCACCTCAGTCGTGGTATTGAAGGTGGGAGAGAGCTGTACATTCACTCCCCCCACCTACAATCCCTGCCGGTACGAGACTCAAACCCGCAACCTTTGGGTTATGAGTCCGACTCTCTAACCATTAGGCCACGACTTCCCAAGTAATAAATGCTACTCATGGAAGAGATGTATTCATACTTTTATTAAGCAGGGATGGATTAAACTGATCAAAGTGACAGTAAAGACATAATATTACAAAATATTTCTATTTCAAATAAAAACATTCTTTTGAACTTTGTTCATCGAAAAATTCAGCTTTGCCATCATGGGAACAAATTACATTTTAAATATATTAAAACAAAACAGTTAGTTTAAATTGTAACATTATTTCACAATATTTTTATTTTTTACTGTATTATTAATGAAATAAATGCATCCTTTGTGAGCATATGAGACTTTTGTTTCAGACAAACTAAATTCATACCGAGTGCAAACTTTTGAATGGTAGCAAATGAATTGCAGTTTGAATAAATTAATGGATAAAAAAAAATTAACATAATCTCACTGACCCAGGAAGATTTGATATATGGTGACCTTCAACCTTCTAGCATCACTGGTTTAAATCAATAGCTGTCACGTGTATATTTGCTGCATTTCTGCACATCTTTCTGAATGATTCATCTCTTTGTTGTTCTTTCCATCACAGTGCTCACACCCTCTGATTTATGATGAGTATGATATTGAATCAAAATAATAAATATAACTAGATCAAACAACAGCAGTAATATGAGACAGAAAGAGGGATGTATGAACTCACAGACAGCACGCACCTCTTCCAGCCGAGCTTACGGAGCCCACCAGGGAGGTGTCAATCTCCTTTAGCTGTCTTTCCTTCTCCATCTCTTCAGGGCAGAAGCAAAGCCTTGCTGCTCAGCGGAAATATGATTGACAGATCGGCAGGAGCCTGTGATGTGGTGTAGATGATTCCTCTGGTGTAATTAGAAGGCAGGGACCATGGAGTAACGGAGAGAGAGACAGATACACCTCCCGCTTCCCGAGGGGCATAGCATGCACTGAGGCGGTCAGCTAGCTGAAGGGGTTACAACAGCTTAGTTCAGCTTGCCTAGCAGAGAGAAAGGCCTCAGGACATGATACTATTAAGCGTTGGGACATATTGACACTGTGTCTTTGTTAAGGGACGTGTACGGGCCGTGTCAAGCTTAAGACCTTAGCCAAACAGCCAGGAAGGTCTCCTATTTGATTTAGATTCCATTTATGCCGTATTTTATGAATTATGCAAACCAGTAGCATGCTTGTTTGTTTTATTTGCCCTGCTGATTACTTGCTTGTTTGTGTGTTTACATGTGTGTGTCGGCGATTGCCTGCAGATCATACAGATTTACAAGTAGGTTCTGATTTATTCAGAAAACCAGAAAAAGTGCTTACAGTAGATGGCGCCATAGCTCTTTAGCTAAACGCTAGCTTCCTATGATGGCACTGTGCTTTTTTAAAGCATAAATAGTGTCTTTAATGCTTCACATCCTTGCTTAGATCGGTGCAAAGTGCAAGTATGACCTCAGCTTTGACAGGTCTGCTATTTCTGCTGCTGAATGTTCTTATCTAAAGGACGAACATAGAAGAACATAGTAGACAGACCACGTGTAATGGCTGCTGTGATGTTAGCTATGGAATTGTAGGCTTAAGAAACAGGAAAAGTGCATGAAGAGAAGAAAAGGTCAAGGTTTTTTAGCTCTGAGGATATATTCATTGCTGGTGTAGCCGTTTTGAAGTCAGTATAAAGCTAAAGTTCATAGTATGGAATCAGAAACCCATGCCTGTTAATTTGAATGAGTTTTTGACATCCTTATAGTCTGATATGAATGAGTATATGAACCTAATTTATAACCTATGATATGATGTCCATTATTAAACAGCTAATACGTATGTTCCTCATTAAAACAAAACTAAAAAGTTAGCATTGGTTGCTGAAATGAGGATTTTTGGAGTTTGAAAGCCCCTATGAACATTGTTCATGACATTACCTTTTGTGTCCTACAGAAGAAAGGTTGTAGACGACATGAGAGGGAGTAAATGATGGCAGAGTTTTCTACAGATGCACAATTTATTGACGACATATTGGCTGCTGATATTAGATATTTTTAAATGTATTAGTATCTTTTACCTTTTGCCATTTTCTAATGCTCACTTAGTTATCTTTAAAAACTCTATGAATTTAGTAACACTGTTAAATGTAACCTTTAGCTTATCCTAAAATGATTATCAGTTTATGCTGAACACTACCTGTCATGTTTGCGGTCAGTATGATTTTTTTTTTTAATGAAATGGACTACTTTTTATTCAGCAAGCATTAAATTGATTAAAATGTGACACTAAAGTTTAATGTTACAAAAATTCCTTTTAAAATAATTGCTTTTCTTTTGAACATTCTATTTATCAAAGAATTCTGAAATAAATGTATCATGGTTTTTACAAAAAAAAAATTCAAAATTGATAAAAAAAAATTACTTGAGCACCAAAGTAGGTTTTTACTGTATTTTTGATTGCAGCTTTTGTGAGACTTGAAACTAAATGTTAAAAAATCTTATCAACCTCAAACTTTTGAACAGTAGTCTATTTTTTTATTTGTAGTATTTTGTGTGTATTTTATTTTTGATTTATTTAGACAAAGTAGTATAGAATTTTACAATGGGCTATTTATCATTTACCTGCCATAATATGAAAATAATATTGGTATTTCTTGAATTTTCATTTTGGGTGACCTACGGCTTTAAGTGTGCTGAGATCTTGAATTTGCATGCCTTTCGGGGAAGCAGATCTTCACACATTTTTCTGGGCTATCCTTCCCTGTCGCAGAGTCCTGACAAGCTGTCACTGTCTGAATTTATCTAACAAGTCTGTGAGACAGGAGCCTTGTATCAGAAAAGAGGGGAAAATAAATAAAGAAAAGGACCAAGAGATGGAGACGGGTGCATAGACGGAACTAGAGTGAGATGGCGCCTCTCATTAGCACTCCAGGTGCTGTGCTGTAACATCATGAGTCGCTGCCCCAGGTTTCAGCGTGTGGAAAAAAATGCATCGGCTTGCCTGCAGATGACATGTGTCACATGCGATCCTGTTCATTTTGCACGTGTTATTCAGCCAATAAATGTTTAATCATCACTGTTTATTTGATGAAAATATGTGAATTTTTATCACCAATTATGATTCAAAATGTTATATTTATTTGACGAAAAACGGGTTCATTTTGCACATTTTGAACATTTTATTAAGCCAATAACATTTTAATGACAATTATGCATTTGTTGATAATCATTGAATATTTATCACCAATCATCATTCAAAATGTTCTATTTTATTGAGAAAAAACAGGTTTATTTGGCACATTTTGAACATTTCATCCAGTCAATAAATGTTTTATTTATAATTACTATGCATTTGTTAATCAATTAATTTTTTTATCACTAATTATTATTCAAAATGTCCCATTTTATATATATATATATATATATATATATATAGGCAGATCTGCCACAGATCCAGCCCTGCCCACAAGCTCATCTCTCAGGTCCTTCTCCTCCCTCTATCCTGGAATAACCTGCGCGCTCTCGGCTCTCCTGTCTGTGGGTTAGTAATGGCTGAGCGCTTGCTGTCACAGGCTGTAATGTCTGCTCTATCCAGTACCTGGCCCCTGACGACTCCAGCGGAGAGAAACTCTCACTCCGACTAGAAATGATTGCCTTGAGCTCGGCTGAAGTGGCTCCACACCGCAGGCCTGGAGATGGAGGCTGCGAGCAGGGATGGCGGGAGGAGACCGCTTGAATAACTGCTGATAAGTTGAGATTGACTCAACAAATGCAGCGTCAGTCAGAATCACAGGCTTCAGTTCACTGTTTTAAAAAGTAGTGGAAGCAGTCGGGCTGCACAGGCTTGGTGTGATTGCACTAAATGGAAAAGACTTAGCTCATGAATATTAATTAGGTCATGGACACATCTTTTAATATGACCTGTTACTGATTTTTGATTATAATTAGTGAAGAGTAACAAAAATGAGTTTTCAGCTTTTACAGACCCAGGGACCCATTCATAAGATTCATAGATAGATAGATAGATAGATAGATAGATAGATAGATA